>NC_085138.1:221803184-221959056 GCF_035046485.1 Aedes albopictus
CACTCTTCTTCGAACCATTCGTTCCGTCGATTCCGTTCTACGTATCCGATGGTGCTTTTGGCTGCGTCGTTGATGGCTGCTTTCACTGTACTCCAGCAGTCCTCTAGAGGGGTCTCATCGAGCTCGCTTTCGTTGTTTCAGTCGCTCTAGATTGTACCGTGGCGATCGCCGGTACCGTACATTGTTGATGACGGAGAGTTTTGGGCGCAGTTTGACCATCACCAGATAGTGGTCGGAGTCGATGTTGGCGCCACGATAGGTCCTGACGTCGATAATGTCGGAGAATTGCCGTCCGTCAATCAGAACGTGGTCGATTTGAGATTTCGTCTGCTGTGGTGATCTCCAGGTGTAACCACAAGGGAGGCTGTGTTGGAAAAAAGGTGCTACGTATGGCCATATTTTTGGAGGCGGCGAAATCAATGAGTCGTCTGCCATCTTCGTTCGTCTGCTGGTGGGCGCAAAACTTACCAATCGTCGGTCTGAATTCCTCCTCCTGGCCTACCTGAGCGTTTAAATCTCCTAGGATGATCTTGACGTCGTGGCTTGGGCAGCGATCGAACTCGTGTTCGAGCTGCGCGTAAAATGCGTCCTTGTCATCATCAGTGCTTCCGGAGTGTGGCTGTGCACGTTTATTATGCTAATGTTGAAGAATCGGCCCTTGATCCTCAACCTGCACATTCTTTCGTCGATCGGCCACCAACCGATAACGCGCCTCTGCATATCACCCATCACGATGAAATCTGTTCCCTGCTGGCGTGTGTTGCCGCAGCTATGGTAGATGGTATGATTACCTCTAAACGTTCGCACCATGGATCCTGCCCAACAGACCTCCTGCAGCGCTACGATGTCGAACCCGCGGTCCTTGTTTAGAAGGTTATTTGATGGAATTCTAGCATTCTGTAAGAATTAACCACCAAAACTTGTGCTGTTGTAACTCTTACCTATATGAAATGTGTGTTGCTTGGGTGTAATGTAATAATGTTTACGTTTACAGTGACAACAACTACTGTTAGAGCAGCAGGTTTTAAGAACTAAACTGTATGACAATTGTTCTATAAAAAAAATATGGTTATATATTTTTTTGACTCTTCATTCTGAAGAGTTTTGGATTCCGTGGAGAATTGATTCATGAGTTCCTCCGTAATATAAGAAACAACGTGATAGAAAATCTTGAGCAACCGATCAGTTCAAATAAACAAAATAACAAGTTTTTGAGATAGTATGACCATTCACATATAGTTGCAGTCTTTCCAATGCATTTGGAGTTCTTATCATTTTTTTCACATTTCACATTTCCATACGTGAAGCGAGTGCAATTTTGTAAAGGTTGTGATTCCACGACCTTACATTTCACTACTCATCAACTTTTACTAGTTTACGGAGTTAGCGGAACTTCCGGGTCAAAAGTCGAAGCGGCCGCTTAAAGTAGTTAAGTGCATTTCGCCAGCGGAGAAAATCAACCCGACATTGTTGAAGTTGATCAAGCGAAACGTGAGGAAACTAACGCGAGGCTACGAGAGCACCGACGAAGAAGACGAGGATGATGGAAACTCTGACGATTCTGATCTGTCGAGCCAGAGTTCAGATTCATCCATGGAAGCGAGGGTGCTCCAAAGAAGGCGTCTAAGAAAGTGACGAGTGTTAGCCAATACGCGCAGGGGCAACAGCAAACCAGACCGATGAAGACCCAGCTGGTGACAATGAAGGGATTAACTTACCAACTCCCAAAATTCACAGCACAACACAGGCCCACAAAACGTCCAACGTTGCCTGTAGCTATATATATGAACCACGACAACTCAACTTGATGCGACTTCAGGACTCGCTAGAAGGTGACGCTCTCGGGCTGGGTGTCCGGGCAGTTACTCCTCCCCAAATCCATCCCGCATGTCATCCCATATGATGGAGTACATATGTACCTGTGTCATCTGGAGGTAGCGGGTCTGGAAGAATCAGTGCTGGGAATTCCGCAAGAAACTGCAGAGAAGAAACGCGCCCGGGAAGTACGGGGTCGAACCACCAAACGTGTCGGAAATCCCTACGAAACAGGACTTCTGTCAAAAATTGGCAACTGCCAGACAGTTATCCGGTTGGGGGTTGGGGAATGAAGCAGCTGGAGCAGCTGACTGAGGACAAGAAGTTACAACGTTTCCTCTTCCGAACAGACTCAAAAGATCTACCACGAATGTGGTGGTTCTCGTTCCGATCGTTGGATGTCCCGTTCATCAATCAAATAAGCGAAATCCGAACCCTGAATAACTCGCCGGATGTTTTATGGAGCCTAGTATTTCTAAACACAATTGTACTGTTTTAAAAAACAGGCTTTCCTATCGGCACGTTGGCAATTAAGGAAACTAAAGAATATCGTCGTAGTCGTAGAAAAAGATCAAGTAAATTGATAATTTAGTTAAAACACTGTATAACGGTAGAATTGATTATTTATAGGTGTGTGTGTGTGTGAATTATTGTACTGGATTGATTTTATTTTATTTATTTATTTTATTTGTTCGGCCGCCAGCACTACTAGGGCTATTGTACTGGATTGAATCCTAGAGCATTTCAAAGCAAGGAAATTGAACAAACAGTTTTTTAAAATGTTAATTTTTTTTTTTTTTAGTTATTCCTATTTATTCCCTATCTGCGGAAGATGTTCTAAATGATACGTTACTTTATTAGTAATTTCAAATTAAGAATGGTTAAGGACAAACTGAAGACGTGTCGAATATTCTAATAAGGAAAACTAATTTTCAAGTAAACAAAAACACGTTGATGTAAATTAATATTAAGCGACTCAAAATTGGCTCCTTTCCTCCTTTATTCCCTTTAATTTGATAGCTGGTGTAAATGTGATGTGGGAATATCATGAAACTTGAATTTAGCAAATAGAATATTCAACCAAAAATTGTACATTTTGAAACTTTAAAAATTGAAAAGCACGAATAATATTATGGGTAAACATCATACACCACAACCAAGCCTGAAAAGGGTTATTTTCAAGGTTCATTTTCGTCGCTCATAGGTATGTGTTTATTATTGTGCAATTAATTTTCCTAAAAGAACTAATAAAACGAAATTAGGAAAATTCTTTACTCGTATGGTTTCGACAAATTAAACCTTTCGTCTCGGTCCTACGTGTTTTATACCGAGTAGCTATTCAAAAACACCCACTCTCGCTCTGCTACTGCCACATCGAGACGACCATCACCGAGCGCGCTTTCACACATCATCGTACCACAGTTTACACAAAACCACCCCTTCTCTCAGCACAAGGCGGACAACATTAGATTTCGAGCAGTTTTCGGTCGAAGCATGGCCATTAGCCTGGTACACGGTTTATATGGGAAAATATAAAAAATGGAAAAACTCCAACTCCTGTATACTTTTTGAGTTCCATTTTGGTCCCATATCATCTGTGCAAAATTTTAGATCGATCGAAGAAACTATATTTTAGCGCCCGCCATTCTTAGTTTTTCATACGATTTACTATGGGGAAGATGTACTTCTTCAAAGAAAAATCGTTTGAGGTCACCCATTGATCCCTAAAAATAAATCGTTGAATGATTTCTGTAGATAACTTCACGAGGAATCAGACCTCCGAAGACCGCAAAGCGATGCAACATTCGTGGAAAAAGTTATTAAGCCTTACCCGATCGATAAAATGACGAGATTTTATTATTAATTGTTATTCCTTACATGTTAAACAGCGTTGGCATGTCATTCGGTTTTCAGTCAATAGCTTTTTCCACATGCCTTAGATCGCTTTGCGGTCTTCAGAGAGTTTGTTCCTCGCAATATTTTCAACAGAAATCATTCATCGATATATTTTTAGGAGTTAAGGGGCAATCTGTGGTGATTTTTCTTTGAAAAAGTGATTTTACCCATAGTAAATCGTATGAAAACTTAAAACGGCTGGCGCTAAAATATAATTTCTCCGATCGAGCTGAAATTTTGCACAGTTGATATGGGGCCCAAATGGAACTCAAAAAGTGTACAGGAGTAAAATGTCTTTTCGTGTCCCACACTAATGGCCATGCCAGGCAACATATACGAGCAGTGCATAAGCATAACCCGAGGAACGTGATTTCAGTATGCTTTTCGCCTACTTCGTTGACGAGGAGCACCACATACACACAGATCTCATAACCCGTGGCCTACTGTGTGAGTGGTGTGCTGCAGTGCTGGAGGATCGCAGGGACGAAGGAAATTTGCCCTGCGCAGAAGCTTCAAATTAGTTATTAATGCGGAATGCTGGTGAACAGAGGAGCGATGAAGGCTGCAGGCGGAGGTTCAAGCTTTTTGTTTTATTAGTTCGCATTTTTTTTCTGCTCACTGCCGTCCGTTCGTCGTTGCCACGAGCTTATCGAGACGAACAATATGGCCAAAGGAATGTATTCAACCTGCAGCAGCAGTCGGTGTAGTCTGGAAATACATAGCATGTGTAATAGGACAGGGGCACGTCACATGTGTAAATACTGTACCATGGCGAGGTGGTGAGATGTGGGAACGTAACGGGTGGTTGTCCGCCAGTACATACGGAAGCTTGGTGGATTTAATGAAATAAATAGCTTTTATGCTGCCAACCTAGCCTCGTTGAGAAGATTCATTAATCGTTGCCTTAACCATCGGGTTTGACGGATATACGAGGTATTGGCTGTGTAGTGACTGAATGGAATGTGAGATTGGGACGTATGTGGTATTGGTATGTAGGTGTGCTGGTGTATTGAAATTATTTTTTCCCAGTAATTGACGCATTCATGGTACACATCATAAGCTATCTCAATTCAAGTTCATCTGATCAAGGAAGCCTCTAAGTCTTAGAGTCCAAGATGTAATACAAGTATCACGTGAGTCGGCTGACCATCTATAACTACCAAAACGCATTATACTGAGTTTGAAGTGTAGCCGATGCTTTACTACGAGTGTAGATCTGGAGGCCTTAACCATATAAGTTATACTTAAGATATCCCTGATGTACTGGAAATTTATCTTCCAGGACTTGCATATGTATGAACTGATTGGGATAAATTCTAATATTCGTGCACTTACAATGCAAGATCATTACAAATGTATACCGAAAATCTCAGCTTCAGAATGGTTTGGATAATCTGAAACAGCGCCAAGTTATGTAATATACGGTTAAACTAATAATCTAAAATGCACTGTACTTAGTTTTGGGTGTGCACGATGCTTTGTTACGAGTGTAGGTCTAAAGGCCTTAACTCCAGAATAATTTGGATGGCCTCTAAGGGATCGACACTGATGTGGAATCAATCTCGCATACTCTAATTTACCAAGTGGCCGGGGCTCTGCTAAACCGAACTAAGCGCCAAATAGTTTACTCCGGGATAATCAAGCTTAAAGTTCAACCACTCACAAATAAACAACAGCTAAGATTATTTGAAACTTTTCCACACACATATAACTAAAAAGCCTTTGTTTGCCATGAGAGATGAAGAATACATGTAAGTTATTAAAAATTATTAGGGGGATTCACTTTACAGCATAAACTGATTAAACTGATTAAACGTCGCGATCACCAAGGCAATCTCTGATTATTTCATTCGCAAAATCATGAAACATTTCAAATAAGCAGAAAATCATGGCTTACGCAGCAATTTAATCTGTTTAGTGAGTACCCCTATTGATATAATTACATTTAATTTCTGAGTACTTTGCATTCAGTTCACTCTGGCTGAACCAAAACATTGGACTATAGTTTAAAGTTCAGTGTAGCTGACTGTGTTTCTTTGTTTCAGAGAAAACCAGTCGGATTGTAAAAAAAATCGATTTTTCATCATCTATGAAGTTGAAATCGATATAACTCACAATCCTTTACATGAATCAGAGAAGACGCGTATAATATGGTAGGACGGAGGTCTCAAAATAGTTTGAAATATGAACGGCGGATGCCGTCCCAGCTCAGCCCTTCTCATCCATGTCTTTTTTTTTCATGTGCGATGCATGTGCATTGTACAGGCACAGAGCAAGAGTGATTATGTCAAATGATGTCCTTGCATGTCCTGAGATCCTGAGATTTGATTGATTTGTCTTTATTTGAGAGACTTTCAGCCCTTGAGATCCTGAGATGAGAAAGTGGAGCAATTTGTGTACTTCAAATTTATGCTGATCGAAGAAAACCACGAAAATGGTCTGCTAAAGTGAACTAAGTACAAAAGTTTTCAAAAATATGAAAGAGGTTCGAATTTGGATCATTTAAGTGATAATTAAGCACGTTACCTCAAGATCATTTAGCTGAAGGTTAGTCGTTAAGTCTGAATCAAGTTCTAAACATTCTTCTCAAGGATGGTTTTCGTGAAAACGCCATTTTTCAATCAGCCAAAGCAAACCAAGTATTTGTTTTTTTTTTCAAGCTTTTTTATTAGTCTTGTTGTTCAATGACGGCTCCTGTGTTAAATATTTAGTATGATGTATTAGCGTGGTTCAAAAAATCGTTTTTGCTCCACACCGCTTATTCGATTCGTAACCAGATTATCTGCCTTCTCCCAAAATTTGAGCTCATTTGTTTGAAAATTGAGACTGCACAAGCCTTTCAAAGTTTGTATGGGAATTATTATGGGAAAACGATGTTTTTCGTTTAATCGACCGTAGTATTTCCCCAAATGTCCTAGAGGGTTGGTTGACCCTTGTTACTTCTAGGCTACTCTACCAGTTGCAACTTTGCCGAAGACCGCATTCAAATCGGGCGCCTCATTAATTAGTTATCGATTTGTATCCAACTGGACAAACTTTAACAGTGGTCCTCCAGCTTCACAGCAGGCAACATTGCAGCATATGGCGCCAAAGATAGCACACTGAAATCATGGCTACTATGTTTCACTGCAAAATGCAGTGATGCCCTTCGAATAGTTTATCCATCATGAGTAAAGATTCCGATTTTGGATAAAAATTGGTAACTAATTAATGAGGCGTTCGATTTGAAAGTGGCCTTCGACAAAGTTGTAGCTGATAGAGTAGCCTAGGAGTAACAAGAGTCAACTAATGCTCTAGGGCACTTGGGGAAATACTACGGGCGATTGAATGAAAAACATCGTTTACCCATAGTAATTCCCATACATACTTTGAAGGGCTTGTATAGTCTCAATTTTCAACCAAATGAGCTCAAATTTTTGGAGAAGGCGTAGAATCTAGCTACGAATCGAATAAGCGGTGTGGAGCAAAAACGATTTTTTGAGCCACGCTAATGAGGTATATCGACATAACCAGTTGATTTTTGAATTGTTGAGAAGAAATTCTAAGATGCAGTGGATTTCTTTCGGTCTGGCTGAACGTGATTTGGTAAAATGGCGATCATCGCCATCGAAACATAATTGGATCCTCCATCACCCGTATTTCTAATTACGTGTTCAATTCTTTCACAGATTGTTATTATGAGTCGGTTAGATGTTATAAATCTGACGGCGTTATTGAGGAGAACTTGAAATGTTCATCATCTAGATCAAAACTTGAATATTTCGCTGATTCTATGGAATGGTTTACAGTTCACTCTGGTTGGGTGCAATTTTGGTTTTTTGTATGTTCTGCTAAAAAGAAATTTTGAATTGACAATGGTTGAGAAAACTCAATTTTTCAAAAAATGGTTCTTGGTTCGGTTTAGCAGAACCCCGACTAAGTATGGATCTAATGAAATTAGTTCTGATATGCATACATTAGTTTAGTATCCTATTACAGGTGAAGGCCTTATAATCAGAACTCCAGAGTGCTTTATTGTGGATTTAGCACCAAATTGGTGTCGGAAGTAACTTCCGCTGCCTTTCTTATGCGTTAAACATAACGTCGGAAGTAGTGCGCTGTATAGAGCATCAGATTTACTATACAGCGCACTACTTCCGACGTTATGTTTAACGCATAGGAAAGGCAGCGGAAGTCAATGAAGTTACTTCTGACACCAATTTGGTGCTAAATCCACAATATGTTGCCTAGAACATCGCCAGTACATACGTAGGCTTGGTGGATTATCTTTGAATGTAATGAATACAGTTCCAGTAATTTACAAAGTAAAAAAATATTTGTATTCAGTAGACTGAGTTCAAAACATATGGACGTTTTGGATAACCTGGCAACCTATGTTACAGCTGTTAAAGGACATAAATCATTTCTACCTAACAACTACAACCCAAAAAAGGAATGTTGTGCAATATTCTTAAAAAATACCACATTTACATAGAAATATTACTTGACATCGGCTGAAAAACAAGAGGTGTACACTACATTTGCAGCAATATCTCAAAAATATTCTATCATAACACAACCTCCATGTATGCATATGAGTACAACTTTTCTCCTTGATAAAACCATATTGATTTTGAAAATCCACCCCTAGGTCAAAATGTATGACTAAAAGTATGCAAAAAAGATGTCCACATCCCTTAAGGGTTGAACTTTTTGTATCTGCTAAAATGTATAGTACCTACAATGTTGAAAACCTCATTTCTGATGGAAATCAAACATAAAATTAAGCTCATTTAACGATGTAAAATACCTTTCAAGTCGACGGTTCTGACTGATACTTAGTACAATGGAAGACGGACCAAAACAGCGTTCGATGTCGTAAGCGTCGTGCCGAAACCGCAAATTTGGCATGTTACAAGAAAGCCTGAACTGAATAGTCAATTCGGTAACTGAGTAAATCAAACGCTGACATCCTTCGAAAGAAAACACTTCGCTTCCGCAGAGTTTCAATTCGAATCAATTGGCAACGATGGTCTTCCGGTGGAAATTTCAGCTGGTCGTTCCATGGCTATCCTCGGAGTATGTTGTGGCTTATTCCAGGAAGCTGCAAACCAGTAAACAGGAGAGTACCTACAAAGCGTAAATTCATAAACACGACGAAAACTTTAGCGGTGATCCTTGTAATATGCTCCACGAATTTCAGTTTGCTCAATGTTACTCCTAAATCGTTGTTATTCGGTTCGGAATGGTGCATTTTCTTTGTATAAGCTGATCATTATGCGCGACGAAATGCAAGTTCATCGGCATTCTATTCGAAGTGGTTGTTGTAGAGCAGCACAATCAACCAAAGAACTGATGACACGGTATATTTTTAGGTCATCGACGTTCATAAGAATGAGTGATGTCGAACGGTTGCCCAAAATGATAGACGAAAAATATAAAAATATAAGGGGTTCGAGAAAGCTGCCTTACGGTCCCCACAAGGTGTTGAGAAAAGCCTTACTTGGAAAAGCACTTATCTAGCGACCGTGAGTTCAAATCTCACCGAATCTGTGGATTTTTTTTCGGAATTTCACTAATAATTTATCCATCTTTTCATATAGGGTAAAAGCACTAGACTTCGCCACTCTAGTCTTCACCCCCTCCATACGAATTCCATTTTTTATGTATGAAGTGGCGAAGATAAGAGCAGAGTTTTAGGGGGGGGGGGGGTGAAGTCTAGTGTTTTTACCCTACATGTTGAGTTCGTTAAAAATCATGAATTGTCCACACGGATTGGTATACCGAAGACTTTACCATTAAGCCAAGACACACACACACTTTCCGAACGGAAACCAAGAACATCCGCTTGACACACACATCAACATTCGGAAAGTAGACACCCGTGAACCGCTTCGAAGAGGGACTAGTAACCAATCATCAGACCGCACGTTTCGCAGGCGATTTTCGTTCTGTGGAGAGTGGAATAAGAAAACTCCAGAAACACACTGGAAAAACCAGTAATTAGAAGAAACGAAATGTTGCTAATTGACAAATTGAGAGATGAAATTTGTGAGAAAAATCGCGTTCTGGTGGGATTCGAACCCACGGCTCTGTATTTGCTAGACCAGCGCTTTAACCAACTAAGCCACAGAGCAAGTAACAATTTTGGGGAATAGAAAGCCAAACTGAGTCCGAAGCCACACCGTGAACATTCCATTCTCACAAACCCATCTCTCTTTCGGCTTAGATGCCGAGACTTACTCTCGCACTCGGCATACCTAATCACCAAGCAGTTTGTTTTGCTGCAGTCTAATTACTTTGCCACGAGAGCTCGCACAAACCAGCAAATCTGGTGAAATGCCAATCAAGGGCAATATCTATCATTGTACTCTTGCTTGCGTCATCGGTGCAGTAAATTCGGTCTCACTTGGGGTTCGTTCAAATATTACGTAACGCTGAGAGGGGAGGGAGGGGGTCTAGCTGTGTGTTACGCCCATACAAAATTTCAAAATTTCCCATACAAAAGTTGTTACGTGGGGGAGGGAGGGGGTCTAAAATTGTAAAATTTTGCGTTACGTTATATTTGAATGAACCCTTGTAGTTAATGGACACAAACACGAGTGTGTTGTGGATTGGCATCTAAGCCAAACGAGAGATGGCAAACACGATCGCCACCGCACCTGAGCAACCTGCAGTGTGCCAGAAGAAGCCACGGAGGCCATATTCGTCACACCGGGAAAACGAATGTGGCTTCTGAGGCCGACGGGGAAGACAAGAGCCGTGTCCAGGCCGATGCATCATCCGGCTTATCACAGGCTGTGCTGAGCCCACCGGGACGACTGTCCGGACGGAATCCGATTGGAGACAGACGTGCGAGCAAGCGAGACACGATCACGACCGCGCCGCAGAAGCTGCTTCTGACGTATTCGTCTCACCGGGAAGACGATTCCAGCTTCCAAGACCAGTAATGAAAAGAATCGCGTTGTCTTAGACGACGTGTCAGCCAGCTCGCTAAAACCTGCGCTCGGCCACCCGGACATTTGTAGATTTGCGTGGCATGAAGGCGCGGTCGGAGACGGGTGTACCCAGGAAGAAAACAAGCGTGAGTACCGAAGAAAATGACATAGATTGCGAAGAAACTAGAAGCTAGTGATCAGAAAGTAGGATACATGATGTTTGGGAAAATGTTCAATAGAGGGTTTGCTCACCTGTCAAACTGGACGCATCGTCGTGGACAACACCATCGAAACTTACAGTCGGGTGTCCTATTAGACGCTGCCACGCACTTTACGCTCGACATTTTCCAGGCTGTCTTCTAAACAATTTAGTTTTTTTTGTTAACGTGTATTTTTTAAATTGAGCTAATTCGTCACCAAAACAATTTAGTTAATTTTTTTATGTAATGGGTCTATAGTAAGCACTAGCTGCAATAAAAAATTCAGCTGGCTTGGATGCAAGACAGCTAAGAAATTGCAGTGGGCGTTAAGTGGGTGGCAGCGTCTAATAGTAGACTCGACTGTAGTTATGACCGTTGCATTTGAATAAACAAAAATCTTCTAGTGTTTTTTGAAGGAACATTGTTAAAGCACAGTGGGGCAAAAGTTTGCACTATGTTTCTGAATCTAGAGCATCATAGAAACTACTATGTATAATATGTGTGGTATTTTTTGGAAAAAGATCAATAACAAAGCAATCGTTGTGTTCGCCTATTTAAAATTTAAAAAAAATATGGCTGAAAAAACATTACGAAACACTTTTTTGCGCCATTTGAAAGTTTTTGGAAGTATTATGTTGTTCTACCTTTTTCATACCATGCATAGTTTGTAAAATCACACTTATAATTCAGTAACAAATTTTGAAAACGACGTATAATCAATGCTACACTAGGGTGGGGCTAATTTTAAAAAATGTCTCCGGGATATGATTTCCCATGTGGAAAGTGATCCACTAGTCGAAATAAGTGAGCTGTACAAAAATGAGCGATTTCGGTTGACATTTAGGGGTGGCGCAAAGGGTTTAAGTAAAAATTTTACTAGAACAAACCTCAAAAAAAAAATTCAAAATTAATTTTCAAACATAACATTTCTATACTAAATCGGTAATTTTAGAACCCAATTGGACCAAATTTGTGCTCAAAATTGCGATATATCCAATGGTTTCCAAGAAATTTGAAAAAAGTGTCATATTTTGGTATCTAACCCAAAAAATACCAAAATACGACATATTTTTTGAAATATCTCAGAAACCAGTAGAGATATCGCAATTTTGAGCACAAATTTGGCCCAATTAGGTTCTAAAATCACCGATTTAGTCTAGAAATGTTATGTTTGAAAATTAATTTTGAATATTTTTTTGGAGGTTTGTTCTAGTAAAATTTTTACTTAAACCCTTTGCGCCACCCCTAAATGTCAACCGAAATCGCTCATTTTTGTACAGCTCACTTATTTCGACTAGTGGATCACTTTCCACATGGGAAATCATATCCCGGAGACATTTTTGCCTTTCTCGTACACTAAGTGTACTGGAAAGGCTATATGTTCACTCCAAAAATGACTTTTTGATAGAAGGCCCGGAGGGTCGAGTCACATATACCAATCAACTCAGCTCGACGAATTGAGGTGATGTCTGTGTGTGTGTATGTATGTGTGTGTGTGTGTATGTATGTGTGTGTGTATGTGTGTGTACAAAAAAACTCACATCACTTTTTGGCAGTAAACCTCAACCGATTTTAATGACCAACGGTTCATTCGACGCGGAATCTGGTCCCATTGTTTCCTATTGAAAATGGTTCGGATCGGTCCAGCCGTTCCGGAGTTATGGCCATTTAGGTGTTCCGGATCGGTACCCCAGGAAGGGGCCAGATATGAAAACGCTACAAACCCATTCATGCGACACATCAAACCACGGCACTTTCGAAAACATGATGAACGGTAAACAGGAAAATAATCTCGGGCCATATCTGAACCGGTAGTGTTCCGGAACTGGTTCCGGGTGACCCGCCGGAAGTGGCCAAATATGAAAGTGAACCAAACCCTTCATGCGACACATCAAACAACGGATTTTTCGATAACCTGATAAACAGTAGGCAGGAAAACATTCTCAGACCATATCTGAACCGGTAGTATTCCGGAACCGGTTCAGGGTGTTCCGCCGGAACTGGCTAAATATGAAAGTGAACCAAACCCATGCATGCGATACATCAAACAGCGGCTTTTTCGATAGCCTGATGGACAGTAGGCAGGAAAATATTCTCGGATCATATCTGAACCGGTAGTATTCCGGAACCGGTTCAGGGTGTTCCGCCGGAACTGGCTAAATATGAAAGTGAACCAAACCCATGCATGCGATACATCAAACAGCGGCTTTTTCGATAGCCTGATGGACAGTAGGCAGGAAAATATTCTCGGATCATATCTGAACCGGTAGTGTTCCGGAACCGGTTCCGGGTGATCCGCCGGATGTGGCTCAAGATGAATGTGAACCAAAGCCATACATGCGACACATCAAACAGCGGATTTTTCGATAACCTGATAAACAGTAGGCAGAAAAACATTCTCAGACCATATCCGAACCGGTAGTATTCCGGAACCGGTTCTGGATGTTCCGCCGGAAGTGGCTAAATATGAAAGTGAACCTAACCCATGCATGCGATACAACATACAGCGGCTTTTTCGATAGCCTGATGAACAGTGGGCAGGGAAACATTCTCAGACCATATCGGAACCGGTAGTGTTACTGAACCGGTTCCAGATGTCACGACGGAAGTAGCCAAGTATAAAAGTTAACCAACCCCTTACATGCGACGCATCAAATCGCAAGCTCTTCAGGCAACCTGATAAACGGTTAATAAAAGAGAATAGTTTCAGATCATATTTGGATCAACCGATAGAGTTCCGGAACCGGTTCCGGTGTCCCGCTGGAAGTGGTCAAATGTAGTAGATATCAAAACCCATGCCTGTGGCACATTAAACAGCGGCTTTTTAAATAACGTGATGAACGATTAGTCAGAAAATAGGCTCAGACCACAACGAAGATCTTTATAAAGGCTACCGAAAGTGTTCCAGGACCGATCTAGGGTGTCCAGCCGGAAGTGGCCAAATGCCAAAAAGAACCAAACCTATGCATGCGACACATCGAACCGCGGTCTTTTTTTAAACCATGAGGAAGGATTAGCAAGAAAATAGGCGCAGACCACAATAGAGGCTACCGATAGTGATGCAAAACCAGCATTGGGTGCTTCCTAGGGTGCTTCGCAGGATCTTCAAAAATGAACAAAGTCAATGCAAGCGATAAATATGTGTAAGAAAACAAAATCTTGACTGAACTTAGGCCACATACATACAGACGTCTTACTCTACTCACTCTCCATCGTCCTTGTTTTCAACGGTTGAAACAAATATGTATTAATCGTTGTTGCTTGTTTGACGTCTACTCACTACCAACATCAAGCCGCAGTGAAACGCAACCTGATTAGCATTTGGCGATTATTTTTTTTCGTAACGATGAATATAATAGCAATATGTTACGAATGATATGCCTGTTTGTCTGTACTAAAGCAATCTCATCAAATCACTGAGGTGTAAAAATATACAGTAGGACAGGTCAACGTTATATGAGAAAATTATCGCATTAACCCCGGAGAAAGTTTTTTCAATCCTCTTCCCGTCTAAAACTACTGGGATTTTTTTATGGGATTTAGTATGGGCAATTTCACTTGCTTGCATTTTTTGTCAAATTTTACATGAATTTTGTAACCTATGATAATAAAATATAGCCTAAAGTGTGAAGAAAAAACTATGTCGAAGACCGTAAAGCAGGGCTGTCCAACATACGGCCCGTGGAATCGATGAATGAAACTTGGCCCAAGGATTGAAATATTTGAAGATATTTCATATTTAAATAAAATTTAATATTAAAAATAAACTCGAAATAGGTAGAGTGTTTTGTTAAAAATTTTCAAAGATTAAAAAATTTAAATACATAAATTTAAAAATTTTAAAATTGAAAGGTACAGCCAAATTTGAAGCAGAATTTCAGCAAAATTTACTGAATTTCAGAAAAACGTTGCTGCTGAACAGCAGAGTTTACTGAACAAATTAGGAAAGTTTGCTGAATTTCAGCAAATTGTTTGCTGCAACCTGCAGTTCGGCAAAATTCAGAAAAAAAGTATTCAGGGTGATTTTTGCAAAACAATCAAGAATTCTTGCTCACATTTTATGACCCAAATGATGTCAGTGTTGTGATTTGCCGTGAGAACGGGTAAACGGATGTACAAAATTTCACTGTTGCATTCGTGCTTTCGAAATTTGATGTCGAATTTTAATGTCTGGCCCGTCGACTGGTATGGAGTATCACTTGTGGCCCGCGGCTACGAAAGGTTGGGCAGGCCTGCCGTAAAGTCATCTGTGATTGTGAAATACGTTATATCCTAGCTTGTAATTATCGTCTTGATGTTGATCGGTCTTCAGTGATAGTGAAGGTGCTCAAGCAGTCAACTGAAAATTCTGATATTTTTCAGCCCAGTCTATACGTTTAACGTAACGTCGGAATATGTTCAATTAATAGATTTCCCAATTTTATTAAAATTATTGCTTTACTAAATAAGGTATTCTCAGGATTCAGGAACAGTTCGCATTACGTCGACGGAAAGATCATGCTTCGGAATGATGGCCCTGGCACAGAAACTAGCTTAACAAACAATAGTAGAAGATTCCAAAAACAGGACCGAATTCTAAACCGCCCGATAGGTAGGAGATTGTCCACATCACGACGGTTTCAAACCGAACGGACTCAATAAATACCAAAACTTCCGTATGACATTTTAAAGTTAGGTTAGGCCATCTTGACTAGGAAACCTTGACCGATTGAACCCTTGAAAAGGCGCCATACAGATCGAAACGTCGGAAAAAATCATAAACTAGTGTTTTCGATTCTCCCAAAAGGCTGAAGTCAACATTCTGAAGCAAAATCATCCCAGTCCTATCCCAACCAAGGAAAGATCATGAGTACATGTTCGACGAGAAAGGCACTATCACCACTAGGTGGATTAATCTGGGTTTTTAAAATTAGCCCCACCCTAATGCTACACCATTGATTATACGTCGTTTTCAAAATTTGTTACTGAATTCATCGCCTCACTGACGGAGACTAGATCAAATTTATGGTCCCGTACAATAGTTTTGCAGCATATTTGATTTCCTTTTCAAATATTTTGTGTAACACTTACCATTATAACTACACAGCGCAACATTTTTTTGTGTCAAGAGCAAACTTATGTGTCTTCGAAGGATTTTGGGCCGCTGAATTTGAATCCGGGCTCAGATTTGCTCCAACACGTCACAATTTTGAGCTATACCTCAATTTATACGGCCAAATATGCGATTTTGGGCTCTTTTGACTGCAAGCCATTAAGCTTAGAAATATTTTTTTTAAGCAATCAAAAGGTTAATTGGTCAATTAACATCTAAATTAACGACTCTTGCCAAATCTCTCATTTTACCAAATCAAATTTGATAGATTTAAGCATATTATGTTAGTATGAAAACTTGCATGCAACTTTTGGAGGATGACTTGTATGGGAAATATCGTACTTAACATAAATCGCTTAAAACTATCAAATTCGATTTGGTAAAACGAAATATTTTGCATGAGTCGTTAATTTAGATGTTAATTGACCAATTAACCATTTGATTGCTTAAAAAAAATATTTCCTTGATTAATGGCTTGCAGTCAAAAAAGCCCAAAATCGCATATTTTGCCCCATAAATTGAGGTATAGCTCAAAATTGTGACGTGTTAGAGCAAATCTGAGCCCGGATTCGGATTCAGCGGCCCAAAATCCTTCGGAGACACATAAGTTTGCTCTTGAGACAGACAAAAAGTTAATTTTTGTTACGCTGTGCTACCCAACCATGTATTTTGACAACTTCAGTAACGCTGGAAAGTTAAGCTTTTAGATAACAGATGTGAAAATGTTCATGAAATACACTGTATACAAGCTGAGCACCAGGCCGTGTTTCAGTTGGTATGTAATGTCATGAATATAAAGAAACACATTTTTTTGCCTTTATTTAAAGGGTTTCCAGCAAAAGAAACACATTTCGGGGCTAGAGTGAAAGGGTGAAATAAATGGAACTCACACCAAAAACTTCACAACTTGTGAAGTTTCGCCCCGCACAATGGTTCACTGCACGAATTTATGCTAGCCTGTTTGCTCTCACTGTAAATTTGACGATTGGGAGGTGCCGGCACCGTTCAAACGTCAGATTTTCTGTCAGAGTAAGCAGGCCAGCATAAATTTGTGCAGTGCACCATGCGAGCTTTTGCTCCCAGTATAGGGCACTGCATAAAATTCTCTCCTTCTCCTTTACTCTTACAAAAGTTTTGTAAACAACAAGGCCAAGAAACATCAAAATCCCATACAAAATCTAAACAGTGCAGTGCCCTATGGACAAAGGTTCGCATTTGAGTACCTGTATTAAAAATTGTATTACTAAAATTACAAAAAAAACGTGAAAAATCTAGTACCGTAAACCGGGTTCAAATTGATCTCCGGGTCGAAATTGATCAGACGTTTTTTTCCATTAGATAAAGTATGTTTAGAAGAGTTTCTTCATATATATAGTTTAGTATATGATTCCTATTTGACGATACTTGGAAGCAAACTATGTGAACAATGTTTGATATAACTGAAAAACGACTGATCAATTTCGACCCGGAGATCAATTTGACCCCGGTTTACGGTACTACATTTCAAAGGTAACATGATATGAATTCGTTTAACGAGATAAAATGATATAAGAGGGATTCACTTAACAAACAGCGTAAACTGTTTATTAAAGTTTATTCTGCTTACACGTCGCGATCACCTGGGCAATCTTTGATTATTTCATTTGCAATTTCTTGGAATATTTCAAATAATCAAAAAATCATGGCCTTCGCAGCAATTTAAACTGTTTAGTTAGTCCTTTTATTATTTTCTTTTTGTTGAATAGTTAATTGATGAAGACTGTTAGGTTTGAACTTTTGCCCCGCATTACTCTAAGCAGGTTTAGTTTCAGTAGGAATGCAACGCCACGTAGAAGATGCAACGTGATCTTTACTACAGAATTTGGTGTGTCTACGACATGCTTCCCCATCAATGATAATATACAAATTTAACGGAATTGCGATGCTGGGTCATTAAGCTAAATAGGCATTAGACCGAATGATCATTTGGCTAAATCGAATGTTGGTTCGATCGGATGCCTTAACTAAGATCATTCTCAGATTCTTGATCAATGGTTTTCATAATGGGTACGGCGGAGCACCTAAGTACACAAAAAAGTTTCGAAAAATCTCCCTTCACTATAAAATCTTCTATCTATTTTGTTGTGAACAAGCTAGAACTTCAATGAAAAAGTACTAGGAATTGCGATGCTGGGTCATTAAGCTAAATAGGCATTAGACCGAATGATCATTTGGCTAAATCGAATGTTGGTTCGATCGGATGCCTTAATTAAGATCATTCTCAGATTCTTGATCAATGGTTTTCATAATGGGTACGGCGGAGCACCTAAGTACACAAAAAAGTTTCGAAAAATCTTCCCTCACTATAAAATCTTCTATCTATTTTGTTGTGAACAAGCTAGAACTTCAATGAAAAAGTACTAAATAAGGCACAAGTGCTAATTGATTGTATTCTAAAGAAATGATAATCCTTCTAGAAAGCAGAAACAAATCTGATTAACGATAAAACCATTTATAAGGTAGAAGAAATGAATAAGCAAAGATCGGTGGTTGCCAAAATAACAAAACAAGTCTCAAACAATCGACAAGGTACCTTTAAAGGCTTTACCGAAAATCTTGAATTGAACGAATTTTACCAGTATCCGTCCAATATATGTAGTCTAGAATCTGAGTGAAGATCCATTTCAGCCACAAAGCTATCTATGGACAATCCCATACATGTGCGTGGAATTACTGTATTATTTATTACATTGCAAATGCTTAGGAAAATGTTTACGGATGACAACTTTTTTCTTCCTGAAGCCTAGTTTCGAGTTCAAAAGAAATCGCTCAAGAAACTTCTTGACCGATTCCTGGCAGAAATTGTCTACTGTGGTTGCCATTTGAATTGTCCTTGCTTCGCAACTGCCTACTGCGATCGAAGAAAAACGGTTTCTTGGGCGATTTAGGCAAGGAATTTCCCATGCATCAAGATAGGCAGACATACGCGCCATACTTGTGACGTAGTTGGGGGGGGGGAGGCAAAGCCTCTCAAAACCAATTAAATACTATTAAAATCAATGCTGTTCACCCAAATTAGGCATATGCATGTAAAAACTAGTACATTTAGCCGAAAAAAGTTTAATTTTGTTCAATTTTGGAAAGCTTCGCCCCCAACTACGTCACAAGTTGGCGCGTATGTAGGCAGAGAAATTCCTTCTGAACTGCAAACAGCGCTTGAGAGATAGCGGAGACAAGAAAAAAGTAAACTGTCCAATACGGTTGTAAAACGATCAAAACAGAAAAAAATAAAGAAGCAGAATACCCTCTTCTAATGAGTGCAATCAGTTTGGACCATTTTATTCCGCCCTCTAATGCTTATCTTTTGACAGTTACGCGTATTTTGATTACCACTTGTGATCGTCCCCAGTGGCAGTTTTTCCGTAGATAACCAATTGGAGTTTGACTCATTCCATTGTTTTTGTATTCGGTTGTTTTTACTGAAATCTAACAGTCGAACTCGTTCAGTTAAATGGAATGTTTAATACCTCCGCTTGTTTTGATAGTTGTTATACTGAACAATTAAATTTGTTGATTTAATTTCATCAAAAAAGTACCGAACAGGCGATTCAGAAGTAAGTGTGTATGATTTATATGTTTGTATTATATTCGGCTGATGAGAATAATAGGAAAATCACAATAATACTAAAAATCCTATTTTGAGTGCATACTTCAGTGAAATCACTGCACTATACTTATTTACCGAGTTTGTGACTGATGTTTTGATTTTTCACACCTACGTAATCAATTAAAATGTTTGTTACTTGAAAGTCTGAAACGCGAAAATGCGGAAAACACGATTCACGCGCCTCTGGTTGAGTGATTTTTAACCCTCTAATACCCAAATTTTTGATTTTGATCTTAATATCATTTTTCGTCATCTAAAATCGATTTAAACATGTTTTGGAAGATTATTCTTTTTAATTTACGATTTCGTGAATTTCAGTTTTTGATTTTTCTAATTTTTATTTTTGAACATCCCCACACTTTTATATTTTTCCTGGAAGCCAATTCGGAGAACGGATTTTTTGAGATGAAAACATTTTGAGATTTTATGATTATTGTTGAAATATTAGTATTTTAATTTTTTTTCACAGACAAATTTATTTTCCGTGTAATTTTAAAGGAAAACAATTTTAGAGTGTATTCGATCCCCTTAACTATTAAACAAGGATAGAATGATTTGGGAAAAATTTAAAATATGTTAATTGTAGCGATTCAGTACAAAATAAACAATGACTTCTAAAAGGTGACTAAAACATCAATTTTTCAATGATTTTCAAAAAATGTAAATACGCTTTATAATACACCAAAAAAATATTTTAAGATGTACAAAACAGTCCTAAATATCAGCCAAAAATATAAAAAAAATGATTTTTCATGAAACAAAAATTACAAAAATGCTCAAACTATACCCCGTCTAAAGGCGGGATTGGGTATTAGAGGGTTAAATAAACAAATTCAATTAGACCATTATAAGCACTGACATTTAAATTTTGCGAGTGTTAGTTCTGTAGCATTTGTTTAAAAATGCTATATTAGATTTCTTACAGCAGTTCGATTGAGTACATTTTAGCCAAACAGAACGGCCGCAATAGAAATTATTGCCCTTAATGTTTAAAAGTTATCGTTTTACTCATAAAATAAACACATGCAAATTTTACATATATTTTATAATACATAACTAGCAAATACATATTATCACACATAGAGTGTAATTCGTAGATATTTCTAAAAATGTGAACTTGAACATAAGCTAAAGCCGCAGTTGTTTCCGAATGCTGCATTTTTCACAGTTTTCAAGAGTTCCAATTTTATTCTTACGAGAATGCTAGTTCCCAAAGAGGGTCTACTGAGTGGCCTCTAACTGCACTCCTAGATTTAATTAGCGATTCCAACAGGAATGCACAGCCCACTCAAGCAACATGTATGCTGCGCTGCTACCTTACAACCCTGGCAAACAAACATGGCTTCCACATGGCCCTTTGTTTTTCAATCACTCCGCGTAAAACTTTAATGGAAGTTGCATTCACGAAGGAACGGGCGGCTCGACGAGATGGAGAGAAATACGAAGAAAATCCGACCGCAATGATTGCGAAAAGCAAAAACAAAGCAACCCGCAAAATTAACGGAAGTCCGAAAAAGGGGTAAGGAAGTCATTCCCTCCTCGATGCGATCCGTTATTCATTCTGGAGAGGGTGTTGTCGATACAGTGACTTCTCGGTTTCACCACTTTCGAGAGGAAGCTGGCTTTGAGAACCTAAATGTTTATCCATTTCAGGCTGCGTTGGAAAACTTAATTCATAAGTGTAACATTCGTTTTTCACACTATACATCTCGTTCGTTCTACTGAAGTTTTCATCCAAAACTTGCGTTTGAATATTCGAGCGTTTATTGCATGAATACGTGCATTTGACACATGTATCGCGAGACATAAAAGAAAATTTCCCTTTTCAATGCGAATAAATTCGTCCTGAATAGGCAGCAGACATTCGCCCCGGCAGTCAGTAGTGGTGGAAGGTGTCAGTTTGCGAAGCACCACGGAAGCAAAGGAAACGCGAAAATATGACTATACAGGGCGCTGGCTGACTGTGTTAAGAAAGCACTTCCTTTATGTCCCAATGATATTTTGGTTGACAGAACGACAAAAGGCACACACAGGAACGCGCTGCAGACATCGACCCAAGCAAGCGTTGCAAGAACCAACGTCGGTTGCTATAGAAATGTGTTTTATTCTTTCGACCTTTTCTGCTCTCTCGCTACACGGGCTGCTACGATGCCGGTGACGACGCCCGGCCCGTTTGAAAAGGTGCTCTGCTGCTGCTGAAAAGCAATTTCGGTTGACATGATTATAATAATTTTGTGATAGTTATTTAATTCGAGTAAATTGACACGCTTTGGGAACGTAATCAAAGTGTCACAATATTCAACCCTTTTTCGCAGATGGTAGAGGGACGAACCCAGGCAATTTTCAGGTGACTTCCTGTATTTTTTAGGGAAAGTTATGCGACGTTCATATGGAGTAACGAAAGAAATTCTTGGTGCGTTTATTATCGCGCTGTAAATGTTTTGGCAATGTCTGGTTGTGTCAAATCGGCAATGTCTGGCTCATTAATCGATATAAAGATTCCGAATGACTGAAAACCTCAAGGTAATCCCTGTTTTCAGTTACTACCGTCCGACATCAATTCTTTCAATAGAGCACGATCATGACCATAGATGGTCGTACCATTCGTAGTTGTTACTCCATGATTTATCAGAACAATTAAAATTGCACAAAGAATCATCAAACGGAGCGTGAGAGTAACTTATTGTACTCAGTGCTTACCTTCGGCGCCGTCCACAAATAACGTAACGCTCTAGGGGGAGTGGGGGAGTACGGTCGAGCGTTACGGCCCATACAAAAGTTTTAGGATTTCCATACAAAAAAGCGTTACGGAGGGGGGAGGGGGGTTCTAAAAATGTCGATTTCAACGTTACGTAAAAAATAGATGCTGCCTTCGAGAATTCCAAATTTGAGTAAGTCAACACTGGTGCCAACCGCACGCCCATAACGTTCGTTGCTACTTGAGACTAAAATAACCTCCGGAAGGACTATCTGTTTCATGAATTTCGGAATACTATTTTTCAACGACTATTGAAAAAGTTGACTGATTTTGAGTTGTGCCCTTATTGCGGAAAATTGGCGAAAATGCGAAAATCTCGAGTTTCTCAACGAATTTCGGAACAGGTCTTTGTGAGATGAAAGTTTACATAGTTTTTCGTCATTTACCTTCAAAACCTCAAAAATGACAAATTTTAAGTTGTGCCTCTATTGCAGGAAACTGCCGATATCTAGATTCAATCACCTACAGCCATGCCCGTGCACAGAAAAGGTGACAAGGGAGGGGTTTTTCCTAATTTTGACAAGGGGCGGAGGGGCGCCTAGTGTATGGAACATCGGCAATGGGAGGGGTTTAACCCTCAAAACCCCTCCTTTGAGCACGGGCTTGCCTACAGCTCATTTCAGAACCTGAACCTGAAAACATGGTATTTGAAAAACTTGTGCTGCTAGACCAGTTCTACATGAAAGTCACGGAAAAACGGCTCTCGCATCAATATTCAAGGCCAATGTCATGCTTATTATTAGTCATGATGAATATCTTACGGCATTTTTCGTAGGTAGTCCCTTACCCTAAATATGAAAGATACAATGTTTTTCCGTGACTTTCTTGAAGACCAGGTCTTCGGGTTTTTTATATACCATATTTTCAGTTTCAGTTTTTGAAATCAGCTGTAGATGATTGGATCTGTCGAAATGACATTTTCAGCACTGATCCAAGCAACCTTTATTTGAATCAGAATAATTTTAATTTCGACAAAAAAAAATATATTACGGCAAAGATGATGAATCATTCAAATTTTACTTGTATTTGAATCATTAAATTATCGAACAAAACAATGGTTTCTGTCTTCGTTTTCTTCATCTTGTTTTTGTTTTCTTCTAGGCCTAGCGTCCTAACTGGACCAAAGCCTGCTTTTCAGCTTCCTATGAGCACATCCACACTCCACAGTTATTAACTGAGAGTCTCTTCTACCAAAGACGATTTAGCATGTGTACATCCCGTGGCAGGCTGGAAGTTACTCTACATATGCCCAAGAAAGTCAAGCAAATTTCCATTACGAAAAGTTTCTGTACCGACCGGAAGTCGAACCCATCACCCTCATCATGATCATGCTGAATACCAACGCTCTTATCCTTTATTTAAATAATTGTTCAAGACCGTTTCGCTTTTTTGTTGATAAACTTATTAAAGTGCTTTGAAACGTTTGATACCCATTGATGCCCCTCAAAAGACCTCAAAGGGTATAAACATACCGCAAACCTGTTACTTTGGAATACTAGATACACATCGGACAGGATAAGAAAAAAAAACTCACCGAACGAATAATGTGATTCCTAACAACAGCCAACCTTTTGCCATTGAAGCGCATAGAATCCCAAATCACAAAAGCCAAACCATTACAGGGATGGAAACTTCGTTCCACTTTGTGCTTATAATGAATAAAATAGTAGACAGCAACAGCGCAGCCAGTAGTGGCAGAGAATGGCACCACTCTTATGGGGATAAGACTTCCCCGATCGCTATCTGTCGTTTCTTTTCTGGCGAAGAGCATCTCCGTCTTGCCTTGCCCTGTACAAGGTAAAGGATAGTTCCTCTTTTTTCTATATCATCCACCCACTTACCATCATCATCATCCCTTTGGCGGGCGACAAAATCTATTTGACTTCCTTTTACGAGCAATCAACTACTTTACATTTTTCTCCTGATCGCTCGTAAAGGCACACTCGATGAAACGGTTGATTTGGGGACAATCTTCGTCTCCCTCTTTGCTGCTCTCGTTTTCCGTTATTTGACCGGGATAAACGTTTCGAGATGGTTTTGTCAATTGTATAACTAGCGTGATGTAACTTTCAAAATTCAAAATTTTAACTTTAACTTAGTATACTAATTTATCGCACTTTCTTAATATTTTCTCCAACAGGTGGTGTCGACTCTACCAAAGATTTTACGTTAGAAAATATCAACGGATATGGAAAGAAAAAGAAAAAGAAGCGGAGGCACAGGTAAGAAAATTTAGGGATAAATTATAAAATAACAAACTGTGAAAAAAAGGTTGCTTATACAAATATGTTTTGCTTTGCACTGCTTATCGATTTGCTAACAGATTCTATACCTTCCTTCAAAGTGTAAGTCAACATTTTAGAAAATGTTTTGAATCCCACTGGTCAAGTAAGTTTCATAATTCTCAGTTTCAACCTTCCAGCATTTTTAATAATTTATTCCGAAAAGATGCTGAATAATCTGGAACGGGGTTCATCTTTAGAGATATAACATGACTGGGTAGGATTCGAGACATTTTCTAAAACGACATGTCTACTGCACAGGCACTTTAAAGTTCATATGGGAATTACTATGAGAAAGCGATGTTCATCATTCAAAGGACCTTACCATTTTCCCAAGTATGAAAGCTCAGTTGAAGCTTGGTACTCATAGACAACTCTATAAGCTACAACTTTCCCAAATGGAGGATAACGTGCCTCTGGAGCCGACCTACTGAAGCGACAATTTTGCAGCAGATCACATTTAAGTCGGACGTCTCATTAATAGATTTTTATGGAAAAGTAATGTGCCTATTGAAAACTGAACGATCATTGTCAAAATTTTTATTAAGACCAAAATTTACAGATACATTGGAACTTCCATTTGGATATATTCCATTTCGGTCAAATATATTTAGGTACCTTCATTAAAGTTACATTGCCTAAATGAATTTTTATTGTGTTTTAAATAGTTAGAGTACATATGATAAGTGGGGTCCAAGAGTGAGTGATGATGGAGGATTGGGTTCCCTTAGCACTCTTTTGAGTAAAAGTCATCGGATCTACATGTGTGCTTGAATGAATTTCAACGAAACAATGTTTGTTTTGGAATTACGTTGCATGGAAACGGAGTAGTTCGTTGATTGCATGTTGAAAGTTGTCATGTTAAAATCTTTGATACTTTCATTCCAATTACTTATGGAGAGCTATTTGCGATAGTACAGCTATCCAATCGGAGGCCTAAGGAGTAATTGCATGAAAACTTTCATTGTTGGCCACGCCCGTCTTCTCCGTTATGAGGAAGGGAAGGATCCATGGGCCTTTCTCTATTCAGAAATGGGCACAGGCATTTTCACTATGTCCGGATTGCTGGCTAGTAAGCCTTGGTTTAAGCGCCATCAATTGCTCTCTGAAATGAAAAGAATCACGATTTGGCCTACCTGAATCAACCTGCGTGTAGGGCGATCCGTATTATCCAGCGACGCCCTCGTAAAATGCAAGGAGTTTGGTTTTTGGTTAGAGACATCTAGGTAACGTGCAGCATTCCTCAATTAACTAATCCTAATGCGCAGCAAAGAAACGGGAACACTTCACTGGGCTGTTTCAAGTCTTTATTCTTCAATCACTTAACCTAATTTACAGCTCTATTGTCCACTAGAGCACTGCGTGAGCGTTTCCAATTGGAACCGGTACATACACATTGTACAGCGCCGAAATGTATTCTATTCTAATTGTACTACATCGAACTGGTTGCAGTTGCACTGCTTTCACTTTCTACCCTATCATGATAAAATCAGTAAAAAATTTTGAAAACGACGTATTATCAATGCTAAACCATTGATTATACGTCGTTTTTAAAATTTGTTACTGATTGATAAGCACGAGGATGGTGGAGTGTGGCTGTTGGTTGTTCCTGTTTCCAGTTCGATTGGGGGTCCATTATGGGTTGCCGTTCGCCGATGTCCAAGTATCCGGGTTCATTTGAGCCATGGGCTCAGAAGAGGGTCAGTGTCAGCTGCTCTCAGGGGGAAAGAACAACTGACGAAAGTGCCGGGGCTGAGATCGAACCCATGACCATCCGTAAAGCAAAGAACGATCGAGCAAAGCAACACCACAAACAGCGCACAATGGTCGGAAAAAGATAAAGTTCGGCCAAAACTCTTTTTATGTGTTTAATCGAAGTTATAGGTTGCCTAGATATGTTATATAGTATTTTTAGTGTTTAAAAAGGGGTATTTAAAAATTACGTAATTTCAATAATTTCAAAAACGGTAAAAATCAGTAAACCCCATATTTTTTGCGTTTTTTGTTAGAAAATCAATTCGAATTTAAATAAATGATCATCTTTCGATCAAATCCAATCTAGTTTGTTCAAAACGTGTGAAAAATGTGGAAAGATAAATTTTTTATCAGTAAAAAATGGAAAAATAACGTAAAATATATGAAAAAACATGACTTTTTTAAATAGCTCTAATTTGAAAAACTGCAAATTTCTGCAAAATATTTAAACGTTTTTAGGCAGCTCTAAGCATGATGTTTAAGATGTACTATTCGAAATTGCGGTGACACGTGACGACACGAACCGTTTTTTAACTTAAAAATTACCAAAATTTCTAAGGTACAATATATGAAAATTTGAAAAGTTTTGTGACATATTAATTTTGCACCATACGTGCATTCAAACAGTCCAATAACAAGCTTTCATATGCTGGATAACCTTAAACATATATTCCATTCTCAAAATATATTTATTTTACTTTTTTCGAATAATTCATTTTTCAATTTTATGACTTAGGCCACTTTGGCAGTGAAAATGTCATTGAAATACAAAAGCTGGTATACTCTTAATTAAGAATCATAAAAGTACAATACATTAACTTTGTTATAAGGTGAAATAAAGTTTAAAAATATCAATTTCGTTTTTTGAGAGTTTTGGCCGCCCCTTTGTATGGAGCCCGACCAATGTGCAGCGTTCACACTGGCTGTATGTATCTCGTACAAGGAGCGCAGCAGCTAGTCAATTCAATATTATCAATCCAGCTGGAACCCGGTATTTCCGACTAGCGAAGTTGGATTTTTCTCCAAATCCATGCGTCGGACCTAACTTCGGAAGTAAATAGTGCGCTGTATAGCGGACCTGGTATACTATACAGCGCACCATTTCCGAAGTTAGGTCCGACGCACGGATTTGGAGAAAAATCGAACTTCGCTAGTCGAAAACTCCTATTTTTAACTGGATTGATAATAGTTCATTCCAACTCGATCCAGCGCTAACAGCAAGATTGTATTGAATGTGCTACAGTATGCATCATAGTCCAAACCATCCAGCGCACTACCTGCTTGCACGGAAAGCAGTGCGCATTTATCTCCGTACTTTGGTTCACCTATAAAAGGCAACCGACTCATGCATGTAAAACATAGTTGTAGCAAATAAAATTCAAACAATTCAAACCGTTCTCGTTGTGACTTTATCACCGTTGTCATCGTCGTCATCCACTGGAGCAGATCGAGTCTGCTGATCTTCCCGAGCAATCGAACATGGTCCTTCGAGCCGGATTGGGTGTCAAGACCCAAGTAACATTTTAAGTTTTGTTCGGCTCTACAAGAGATATTTATGACCAATTTTATAAAACTTGCAATAAAACTGATTTATGCATCAAAACCTCTTGATAACCTCTTTAAGAGCATCTTCCGGCTAAGTGGACCACTCTCGGAGAGGTTTTGCAAACCGCATTAAGAGTAGCAATAAAACCGTTTTAAAACCTAGTTAAAAATTTCCCTATTCTCGATTGTTGTTGTTTTTTATAACAAAAACTATGACAGCTCAAAATGAAAAGAAGCTGGCACGTAAAGTTCAGGACGATACATCATTCGTAAGTAGAAGCGGTCATTTCAAAGTAATATTTTAGTAGTTATTGTGTTGCTAGGCTTATGCGCATTCAATTTTACCGTGAATATTGGGGTTGCAGAATCATAAAATTAATGCGCTTCAAAAATAGTGAATATTATCATCTTGGAATGAAATCAATCAACTTGTTTATTTAGTAAAACTATCTCGAATCACAAGAAAACTCAGCAGAGAGAGTTTATTTATGTAAGCATGTTATGGAAATGGTGGCAAACTATCAATTCATTGCTAAATTGAGCAAAATAAACTATTTTCCATTCACGTTAGCTAATTCTTCAATATGGCGACAACCATAATCAGCGAAAAAAAAACGAAAGCAAGTTTACTTTTATGATGACCGCAATAAACCTAGCAGTGTCGTAGTTCTGCTTTTCCACCAACAGATGTCGTTACTAATCGAACGGATCGCCATCTGTTGAGAGTTTTAACAGTTTTATTTTGGTAATAATGATTGCCAGAAGGTTTATATATCGAAAAGCTTTGTTTGCTCTTAAAATCTGTCTTTAAGGATATCTTCAAGTATACTATAAAACATTTTTTGTAATTACGTTGTGAAAAGTAGAACGTTTCAGTTGGCTGAAGTATGCTGAAATGGCCTACTTTTCACCCCTAATGCAAGTGTGCCGAAAAGTACTACTTTTCGGCACTCTTAAGAGTGCTGAAAAGTAACACTTTTCGGCACTTTTCCTCATACGTACCTTTTACTTACCACCATGCCTTCCGTAGATTCAACCTCTGCCTCTACATCTACTGAGCAGCTCGAATCCGAATCAGGACAATTTCAATTCGGATTCGAACTACAAATCAATTAGAGGCAGCTGCTGAATCTGCTTTTGCTTTTGCCTGCACACAACTGTTTGACAACGGGAGCTCGATCATTGGTGACGCCTACTACACCAGAGCCTACCTGATCAAACAGAAACTACGCCGACAAGCATGAGTGCGCGCACGTGGTTCCTACTGATAGGTACATATTTGTGTAGCTAGAAAAAATCGCACTAAATGGGTATTTTTCGTAATTACAAAAAACTTTGTATGCAACTCGTTGCAAAACTCGATTTTTTCAGCACTCGTCGTATTTATCCAACTCGGCAAGCCTCGTTGGATAAATGTACGACTCGTGCTGAAAAAATCATCATTTTGCAACTTGTTGCATAAATAACTATTACACTAGTTTACAGCATTTTTGAACTCGGTAAGCTGATGATCATTTTTGGTGTAGAATCATGCCCTGAGTTCGAAAACGCGAAAGTAAAAAATTACAGTAGAGCGGATTTTTTTTCGACTTTCCATACAAGGTTGATGATTTGAAATCGATTTTTGTTCTATTTTTAAGCAAAATCGCTCACTTCAAACACCTCATTCTCCGTAATCAATGCTCCGATTGAGCTGATTTTTTTACTGTAACTTGACTACATATGATATGTCAAATAAACGTCGAGAAAGATTTTTTAAGTTGATTTTTTCTTATTGAAAAAAATACATTTGTTCAAGAAATTTTGGGAATTTTGCTAAAATTTAAGAAGATCGTCCCTAAAACTCGTCAATATCTTGAATTTCATCAATCTGACACAAAACCTGTATTCAGATGATCGAATGGTATTGTATTCAGCTTTTAATTTATGGAAAAAGATTTAAAATTGGTTGAACAAAACGCAATATATTTGAATTTTAGTAAATTACATATTTTGAAAAGTTGCAAAACTCGATATTGAGCTAAAACTCAAAAACTGTTCTACTTAAAATTTTTTGAAGGTCGGTTTCGAAATCAGCACTAAATTGTGCTTCAAAAATTTCGGTCGTTGACAGAAGTTCACGACTTTCGTTTTATTTTGTAAACTTGTGTTATCAATGGTTTTCATAAAAGCAGTCATAAAACAGCGAGTTTCAATTAATGCTGCAATAAAACGCTAATAAAAATCAAACAAAACCAATCAGCAATGAAATTGTTACTTGGGGAGGAAGCCACCCAACCAACCCTACGGAAAGCCCTCGCTGGAGAAGCCGGGTGTGGACGTCGATACACTGGAGCAGATCGAGTCTGCTGATCTCCCCGAACAGCTTCTTTAAACCGCCTGACACCTCCTCAGACCCCTCATAACACACCTGAGACCCTCAGAAACCCCCGAAACCATGCCCGAAACGCTCTGTAACATCTCTGGCAACCGCTAACAATTCTCTGAAACTTCCTGAAATACCTTCGGAAACCCCGAATCCTGATTACGCAGCTGAGACCCTCCAAAATTTCCGAAAGCACTCCTTAAGCCTCTTGTAACGTTTACGAACCGCGTTAAATATTCTTTGAATATTTCTGAAATGCCTCACCCCCGGAAACCTCCTCGGACCCGCTGTAACGCACCTGAGATGCTCTAGCACCCCCGGAAATTCCTCCGAAACTCACTGAAAATTCTCTAAACCTTCCTGAAATATCTTGTTTGATTATATCCACCAGGCATCTGACAGGTTTACTCCCCAAGGACGATAATTTCATCAATCGCATTTTCTTGTATATCTTACTGACCGTTAATGAGTGAGCTCAAAAATAACCGATGTCACGGGTGCACACACAAGATCAGCTTACGATCTCCGAGATGGATTGTCACTGGAACGAGGATGCTTCTTGATGATCGACTGGAGGTCCTTTTCTGGAAGCAGAAACATCTCAGGGTTCCTGATTTCCACTTTGCATTTTCTTTCACATTCGAAGCCAGTCAGCAGCAAACGGTTGTCGCTTTCGTTTGTGTGCATGCTTGTCAGCGACGACAGTCACCTCCGGTGAACTGTTGGAAGCCACACTTGTAAGATGGAAAGTGCATACTCGTCCATATTCGCATCGCAAGCGATCGAGCGGTGATGTGATTCGTGAGTGATACAAGTGATATTGTGCATACGATTTTTTGATGGTTTCAAAAAATGTTTATTATTTTCATTGCTAATCTAGCATTACAATAACAATATACTAAAAATGTATGCATCACTTCCCGAAATTCTCATCTATCTGTGATAATATCCGCTTCGATCGCTCACTATCATTTTTCATTATTTGCCATTCATTCATTCACCATGAGAATCAAGACTTTGTGCTAGTTAGAACTTTACGTCAAGAACGACAAATAGTAGGCATAACTGAAGACACTGTACTTAGTGTCTTTTGGCCTTTTTTATGACAATATTTGTCAGTGGGATTCGGTCAAATGGCGTTCGACCAAATGATCCTTAACCACTGACAACAATATTTTTCGTGAAATAGAAGTTGACTAAGTCTGGCCAAATGGCCAGACACCGTTGTCAGCCATGACCGTGAATCCGAGGATGAATTCCCGAGCAGGAGAAAATAGCTGAAGAATACTTAACTCAGGTATGGAAAACCGAATACCTACAACCTGAATGAGGTAATAATAATCCCTGCATAAGAGGTAAAATACCTAAAATAATAACTGGTGTGTATTCTGTGCATAACACGTGAATAATGACATCAGGTATTGCAATACCTAAATAATAATCGGCGATTTTTTCATATAATAGCTGGGTAACCGCCTAATACCTCGCCTTGGTATGATACCTGACTTTGGTATGCTGCAGTTATGTGTCAGTTACCGTAAAATGGGGTGTTAAGAACTCATGGGGTGTTAAGAGATTCATCTTCACACACTACTTTGAAAAATCGCCAAACCGTATAAAAATTGATTTACTAATTCCAAATTCACTTCTAATGTGTGTTGGAAATAAAGGAACACTATAAGGATTACCACTCATAAAAATACGTTTTCAACTGGACACTAGATATCAAAAATAGAACGGCATTGCTTTTTCTCAATTTCGCTACCATTGAAGCATTCATTTGTGAGGTCAGAAATATTATTAGGAAAAATATGTGAGTAATCGTAATGTGTTCTACAACTCATTTTAAACTAAACTAGGGTAAAATATTTGATATAACTAAGGCGTTTTTGGAACACCGACATTTTATGTGAAAAAAGTCTAGTTTCATAAACTGGTGGGGTGTTAGGGGATTAAATTTCTCATATAACTTTTTTATTTGTATCATGAAGTTTTGAGGCGATTGATTCATTGTATAACAGTTACTATTCTGAATGACGTATTACGGATTTCATTTTAGGTCATAGACATCCCTAGAGATGGGCGAACCGTTCGCGAACGGTTCAAAAGAACTAGTTCTTTGGGAAGAATGACTGAACGATTGTTCGTTTGAAAAGAACGGTAGTTCTCCGTTCTCTCAGAAACAAGAAAACTGAATGTCTCTCAGAACCATTCATTCAGCTTTCCAAAGATAGAGTTTAGTTTCTGAGAGAGTGAATGCTGTAAACGATGTGCCAAAAAAAAGAAGAATTCTCTGATGACATACAGCTAGTCCGAAAACGGCAATTGATAAATACATATCGGGTAAATGCACAAGATCACAAATCTTATATTTTAGCGTAGTTTAATTTACAAAAAAACCCAGATGAATCCACCTAGTGGTGGTAGTGCCTTTCTCGTCGAATATGTACTCATGATCTTTCCGTCGACGTTTGCCCATCCTGAGAATACTTACTTATACGCCTAATACGATTCATGTAAAATTTGACCTTATGAAAAAAAAAAATGCAGAAAAGGGAAATTTTCCAGTCAATATTAAATCGCAATGAGAAGAGCGAGGGCTCAACCAGGCGCACCCAAATTGTGCACAGTAATTTTAGACGCAAAAGGAGATTGGAAAAACTTTGTTCAGTGTTGATGTGACATATTATAATTTTCCCATAATAAGTTGATCTATCCTACTTTACATTAACACCGCACAGAGGTCCAGTTTTGGGAAAAGCTGACAGAAACTCAATTTTTGAACATGTTTCTAATGGGTTACAGTATATCGAGCACTCGTTTATAATGTCATGATCATTGAATAGCTTCTAGAGAATTTGAAAATATTGATTTTGTATAAGCTAGTTTTAGGCTGCTGATGGAAAAATATTGCATTTTTGATAATGAACACAAACGAGTTTAAACGAGTGCGATTATCGAAAATGCCGCTGTTTGATATGTCGCATGCATGAGATTGGTTCACTATTATATTTGGTCACTTCCGGCAGGACATCCGGAACCGGTTCCGGAACACTACCGGTTCAGATATTGTCTGATACTAATTTCCTGCTAATCGTTCATCAGGTTACCGAAAAAGCCGCTGTTTGATGTGCCGCATGAATAGGTTGTGTTCACTTTTATATTTGGCCACTTCCGGTAGGACAACCGGAACCGGTTCCGGAACACTACTGGTTCATATATGGTCTTAGACTATTTTCCTGCTTACCGTTCATCAGATTATCGAAAATGCCGTGGTTTGATGGGTCGCATGCATGGGTTTGTTGCATTTTCATGTCTGGCCCCTTTCAGGGGTACCGTTCCGGAACACCTAAATGACCATAACTCCGGAACGGCTGGACCGATCTGAACCATTTTCAATAGGAAACAATAGGACCAGATTACGCGTCGAATGAACCATCGGTCATTAAAATCGGTTGAGGTTTACTGCCAAAAAGTGATGTGAGTTTTTTTGTCCACACACATACACACATACACACACACACACACATACACACAGACATCACCCCAATTCTTCGAGCTGAGTCAATTGGTATATATGACTCGACCCTCCGGGCCTTCTATCGAAAAGTCATTTTTGGAGTGAACATATAGCCTTTCCAGTACACTTAGAGTACGAGAAAGGCAAAAATAAATAAATAAAAGATAACTGACTTGAGTAGGGAAGTCATATTTTGAAACGTTAGGTACGTTAATATGTGATTAGTTCTAAATTAGATTTACAAAAAAAAAATGATGAAAAAACTACTGAACGATAGAACGGTTCACGAGAACTAGTTCTTTCTAAAGAACTGTTCAATTGAGAACGATTCCCTTAAAAGAACTGTTTTGCCCATCTCTAGCACATCCCAACAGTTGCTATAGATGATAAATTCAACTAATACAATATAGATCTTTGGAAACAAGTGTTTATTTTTATTCCTGTTCGGGGTCACTGCGACCAGTTTTTAGATCTATTGTGACATTACCCGTATCCTTAGTGTAGTGCATGTCGCATTACTCAATCGCCATTGAGGGGCAATAAAGTATCGATTTTGATACAGTTTTTGTTTTGTTTTCTTAGAAAACAAAACAAGAGTACTGATATTGGCCATGCATCGGAAACCTAGCATCACCCTTGTTTTACTGCTAAATTCTCCCCAGTAGGAAGTTTAGGACCCGGGTTTTAACATTAGCAGCAATATCATTCCAACAATGGAACAGGTGTTCAGTAATAAGGGTTCTAGTATGTTCCTTGCGTACTAGCACTTTCCAGTCTTCGAAGAGTTAGTACATACATGGATCCCTAACCTAATTTGATTTCCTTTGCATTGAGTTTAGCCTCAGATGGTGAGGTTTTTAACTATATGCAAAGTAAAGTTGGTAAACTTAGTTTTATTCAAAGACTGGAAGTCATCACAACACCAGTAGCAAGGACTAAATACTATAATGCTTATAATTATCAGAACACATATTCCAAAATTGGAAAATAGGACGACACTAGATTTCGGTTTGGTAGATCTAACACCGCAACGCAACCCAAAAAGGCGATCTACCCACGCTACGGTGTAACCTTGTAGCTCAGGGATTAAGGGATCAACAGGGTCGTCTATAGAGGATGGCTTGAACTTTCCTGTCTCCACGGTTTTAAAGGCAGTCTATCAACAGTAACATTGAACATTTGAAGCACATATGAACACCATAGAAAATCTGAGACCGACCAACAACATTCACAAACGCTCTAAATAAATATACTAATGGGAATTAGAACAGATCATCAGACCAGCGAGGGATGGTAACTCCTTCCGAGTTCGGAACCGTTCAACAAAGGGCCAGAAATGGTAAAATCGCTAGAACCAGGGCTGTGTCCTTAATAAAGTGGCTACTCTGAGGCTAGTTACAATTTACATAATTTATTTTGTGACGTCACACTTAACTAGGGGTACTTGCATGCTGATTGAACTTCGGGATCCGGATCCCCGAACTGTGGTTGATCGTAGTTTCGCAGGTAGGTAACCGGCGGCCACATTGGCGACGGTTGTCGGGGCTATGGTTGGCCAAATGAAGATGGCGAATTCTTGGGCTGCAGCTGGAGGCATTCGGAGGACGCAATGGCGACCGATCGTGGTTTCGTTCGACCGGCAGATCGCAATGGCTGTTGCTGCGGTAAACCTCACTCCGTAGAGGGGGGGCTCACGGCGTTTGTCTGTCGAGGCCGCCACGGAGATTCGATTTCCGATCACTGGAGAGCGCACTTGACCACTACAGATGCTTCCGGGGTCACTCCTAGGCAGTGGTACACAAATAGAAAGAAAAAGGCCCAATTGCTGGACCTAACCACAAATTTGAATACCCCGTGACGTCACTAGCACAAGCCTCTTACAATTTGCCATGAGCAATACAATACAACAATTCACAATAGAAACTACCTTTTTCTTATGGGTTTTCTGTTTAACTTTCTACTTTTTGTATCTTCGCACTACTATTTAGCATCAGAACTGTTGGAAATAACACATATTAGTTAGGTCCTTTTTACATAACACTAATCCAAACACACTAACCGTACTATCTTCGTGAACGTTTTTCCTAATTTTTAATACATTTTTGTGGGGTATTTTAAGCATAACTTTCATAATTTTTAAGACCTAGGATAAGAACAAAACAACTTTTAGTTATTAACGATTTTAACACAAAATAGACATTAAATTTTAACTTTACAATATGTACACTATTTACACGCGCGCACTACTTTCTGGTATGGTAATCATGATCGGAAAAAGAGATGGACCATTGGCGTTTCTTGCTTTTATAACCAACGGCCATCTGTGAAATAGAGCTAGATTAAACATGCAACATTCAACATACATCCATTGTTTAATCTTTTGCGCTCATAATTTGGTCATATACCCGATTTTTGCTGGCTCCATCTGTCTGTCAAACTAAAGACCAAGAAGTACTTTACCCAGTCTCTTTACAATGTTATACTGTCAGACGGCCCGTCAAACAGTGGGTACAGTAAAAGTGGAACAGAGCTCTTGCACTCATCAAGCCAACTGAGTGAAGCCACCCGTTCCATTAGTGGTATCTTACTTTGCAAAGGGCGTATTAGTCATAACCGGGAATTCGGGAAAGGAAATTGGAAATATCACTAAATCTTGTGGCGGAGCTACAAGTCCAATTTAGAACCAACGGTTACAACGGGCTCCGTTAAAGATCGAGCATCTTTTAAACCTCCTCAACCATTCATCTCTCAGCACGGGTCGCCTGACACCTTGGATTGGGGTTACCTGTTTGGTGGACTTTTACCACCGGAACAGGTGGTCCGTAGTGCTATTCTAAGCCGGCAGCTACACGGACAAACAAGTGCTAGATTGGTACATATAATTATAAAATTGGTCAAATATTTATTACTCAATGCCACAGTTGTCTTCTCTTTACAAAAGTTTGTGTTCTTTATGTGTTTTGTTATGTTTTAACGAAGGCGTATTCTTCAAAATATATTTCCGTCTGTTTTCTTATTTAAATATTATTAATGATTGGCGCTAAAACGTGACAGCTTTTTGAAAATGTGGAATATGCTCACTTGTTCCAAATATTATGTAAACTAGACTGCCACTAACTCACGCAAAAGAAAGTATTTATAAAGATGAATTATGGCCGCTAAAATATCTCAGAATCTAAAATACGCCCTACCAGCGATGCTCCAGGGTAGAAATATCAGCATTGAATACACAGTTTACACCCTGGGCTATCTAATGATGCTTGCATATAAAACATTTCAATATAAATAAGCTTTTAAGTGAACAAAAAAACTGTCAATACACATCCTTAGTTTACAACCTGTTAGCCAGGCTGAACTATTCAATTTGGTTACTCTAAATAGTAACTGCACTGAAATAAATTTTGTTGTGGAAACTACCGATTCCATAGTAAAATTACTAACCGGACCTATGATTCTCAACCGACAACAATTTCCAGTTAATTCTACTAAAACACTGTCAACTTAACTAGCAGTGCAGTTAACATTACTAAAAATAATCTTAATTTAACAAATGAGCATTGTATTTTTAACCACACTGTGTTGTAAAATGCGTGTCCGGGAAAAATTAACAATGTTTTGTTGTTGAGACGACTACGCTTTTAGTTGAATTTACTACAATGCATTGTAATTTCAAGCATATTTCAGTTACCTTAACAGATTTTGTTGTCGGTTGAGAATCATAGGTACGGTTAGTAATTTTACTATGGAATCGGTAGTTTTCACAACAAAATTTATTTCAGTGTGTGAATAATGTGTTTGTTAAAAATTGAAGCTACTCAGGTACAATTGACGGTATTTTTCCAGATTTCTACCCGAGCAGAAGGGAATAGCAACAGCATAATAAAATATGTTATTTTGACAAAATAACTATGTAACGGAAAGAGTTATTTTCATGTTATTAACATAACATATCATGTTATAAACTTGTCAGTCATAAGCGGCAAAATAACAAAAATCATTACAAAAAAATGTTCCTAGAAGACCAGTTGAATAACACGTTTTGAAAGTTTCAACAAAGTAAGCTATAATCTATCTATACATATAAAAATGAATTTCTGTCCGTAACTCGCGTGGTTGGCCACCTCCCTCAGCACCACGCTAATGCTGAGACCAAAAAGCGAGATTTTTCAACGTGTTGTACAAAATACAACAGCGCGATGACTAGAGGATTAAAAGAAAAGCTGGTTATATTCCGTTTAGGATATTGCTAATTTAGAGAAAACTTTCCGTTTTACGGTAGAACGAAAAGCTACCGCAGCTGTCAGACTACTGATTTTCACTGAGGTATCATCGATCTACCCTAGCGATGCCTTGGAAAGCCTTGGATACGACGCCGATGATCATTGTTTGTTGTTGGTTTTCAGTTCTTCCACCAAGGGGGGACTAAAGGGAAAAATTTGAAAATTTGCAGGCCCTCTTCTCCAAGGGGGGACCAAAAAGAAAAATTCAAAAAATTGAAAATTAGCGGACCCTCTTCCACCAAGGGGGGACCAAAAGGAAAAATTGGAAAAAAATGCGGACTCCCTTCCCCCAAGGGGGACCAAAGGGAAAAATTAAAAAAAAAATGTAAATTTTTGGATCCATTTTTTCCAAGAGGGCCACAGGGACCCATTTCCCCCAAAGAAAACAATTAAAAAAAATTTGCGGACCAACTTCCCCCAAAAGGGAACCAAAGGAAAAAATCAAAAATTTGAAAAATTTGCAAACTTTCTTTCTCCGAGGAAGGACCAGGGAAAACTTCAAAAATTTGAAAATTTGCGAACCCCCTTCCCCCAAGGGGGGGGGGGCTAATGGGAAAAATTCAAAAAATTGAAAATTTGCGGACCCTCTTCAACCAAGGGGGGACTAAAGGGAAAAATTTGAAAATTTGCAGACCCTCTTCTCCCAAGGGGGGACCAAAGAGAAAAATTCAAAAAATTGAAAATTAGCGGACCCTCTTCCACCAAGGGGGGACCAAAGAGAAAAATTCAAAAATATGAAAATTTGCGGACCCCCTTCCCCCAAGGTGCTGTCTATTAATTAGGTAAGGGTTTATAGGGGGAAGGGGGGTTTGAGAAATCGAAAACAAACAAAAATGTTTAGGGTTCTCATACAAAAAATATTCAAGGGGGGTGGGGCTGTCGAAAAATCGTAATTTTTTTCTTACGTAATTAATGGACAGCCCCCAAAGGGGGTCCAAAGGGAAAACTTCAAAAATTTAAAAATTTGTGGGCCCCCTTCCCTACAAGGGGGGACCAAAGGGAAAAGTTCAAAAAATCGGAAATTTGCGGACCTTCTTCCCCCAATGGGGGACCAAAGGGAAATTTAAAAAAAAAATTGAAAATTTGTGAACCCTCTTCTCCCAAGGGGGGACCAAAGTGAAAAATTCAAAAATTTGGAAATTTGCGGACCCACTTCCCCCAAGGGGGGACCAAAGGGAAAAATTCGTAGAAAAATTGAAAATTTGCAGACCTTCTTCCCCCAAGGGGGGACCAAAGGAAAAAATTCAAAAAATCGGAAATTTGCGAACCTTCTTCCCCCAATGGGGGACCAAAGGGAAATTTAAAAAAAAATTGAAAATTTGCGAACCCTCTTCTCCCAAGGGGGGACCAAAGTGAAAAATTCAAAAAATTGGAAATTTGCGGACCCACTTCCCCCAAGGGAAAAAATTCGAAGAAAAATTGAAAATTTGCGGACCTTCTTCCCCCAAGGGGGGACCAAAGGAAAAAATTCAAAAAATCGGAAATTTGCGAACCTTCTTCCCCCAATGGGGGACCAAAGGGAAATTTAAAAAAAAATTGAAAATTTGCGAACCCTCTTCTCCCAAGGGGGGACCAAAGGGAAATTTAAAAAAAAATTGAAAATTTGCGAACCCTTTTCTCCCAAGGGGGGACCAAAGTGAAAAATTCAAAAATTTGGAAATTTGCGGACCCACTTCCCCCAAGGGGGGACCAAAGGGAAAAATTCGAAGAAAAATTGAAAATTTGCGGACCTTCTTCCCCCAAGGGGGGACCAAAGGAAAAAATTCAAAAAATCGGAAATTTGCGAACCCTCTTCTCCCAAGGGGGGACCAAAGTGAAAAATTCAATAATTTGGAAATTTGCGGACCCACTTCCCCCAAGGGGGGACCAAAGGGAAAAATTCGAAGAAAAATTGAAAATTTGCGGACCTTCTTCCCCCAAGGGGGGACCAAACGAAAAAATTCAAAAAATCGGAAATTTGCGGACCTTCTTCCCCCAATGGGGGACCAAAGGGAAATTTAAAAAAAAAATTGAAAATTTACGAACCCTCTTCTCCCAAGGGGGGACCAAAGTGAAAAATTCGAAAAATTTGGAAATTTGCGGACCCACTTCCCCCAAGGGGGGACCAAAGGGAAAAATTCGTAGAAAAATTGAAAATTTGCGGACCTTCTTCCCCCAAGGGGGGACCAAAGGAAAAAATTCAAAAAATCGGAAATTTGCGAACCCTCTTCTCCCAAGAGGGGACCAAAGTGAAAAATTCAAAAATTTGGAAATTTGCGGACCCACTTCCCCCAAGGGGGGACCAAAGGGAAAAATTCGAAGAAAAATTGAAAATTTGCGGACCCACTTCCCCCAAGGGGGGACCAAAGGGAAAAATTCGAAGAAAAATTGAAAATTTGCGGACCTTCTTCCCCCAAGGGGGGACCAAAGGAAAAAATTCAAAAAATCGGAAATTTGCGAACCCTCTTCTCCCAAGAGGGGACCAAAGTGAAAAATTCAAAAATTTGGAAATTTGCGGACCCACTTCCCCCAAGGGGGGACCAAAGGGAAAAATTCAATAATTTGGAAATTTGCGGACCCACTTCCCCCAAGGGGGGACCAAAGGGAAAAATTCGAAGAAAAATTGAAAATTTGCGGACCTTCTTCCCCCAAGGGGGGACCAAAGGAAAAAATTCAAAAAATCGGAAATTTGCGGACATTCTTCCCCCAATGGGGGACCAAAGGGAAATTAAAAAAAAAATTGAAAATTTGCGAACCCTTTTCTCCCAAGGGGGGACCAAAGTGAAAAATTCAAAAATTTGGAAATTTGCGGACCCACTTCCCCCAAGGGGGGACCAAAGGAAAAAATTCGAAGAAAAATTGAAAATTTGCGGACCTTCTTCCCCCAAGGAGGGACCAAAGGAAAAAATTCAAAAAATCGGAAATTTGCGAACCCTCTTCTCCCAAGGGGGGACCAAAGTGAAAAATTCAATAATTTGGAAATTTGCGGACCCACTTCCCCCAAGGGGGGACCAAAGGGAAAAATTCGAAGAAAAATTGAAAATTTGCGGACCTTCTTCCCCCAAGGGGGGACCAAACGAAAAAATTCAAAAAATCGGAAATTTGCGGACCTTCTTCCCCCAATGGGGGACCAAAGGGAAATTTAAAAAAAAATTGAAAATTTGCGAACCCTTTTCTCCCAAGGGGGGACCAAAGTGAAAAATTCAAAAATTTGGAAATTTGCGGACCCACTTCCCCCAAGGGGGGACCAAAGGAAAAAATTCGAAGAAAAATTGAAAATTTGCGGACCTTCTTCCCCCAAGGAGGGACCAAAGGAAAAAATTCAAAAAATCGGAAATTTGCGAACCCTCTTCTCCCAAGGGGGGACCAAAGTGAAAAATTCAATAATTTGGAAATTTGCGGACCCACTTCCCCCAAGGGGGGACCAAAGGGAAAAATTCGAAGAAAAATTGAAAATTTGCGGACCTTCTTCCCCCAAGGGGGGACCAAAGGAAAAAATTCAAAAAATCGGAAATTTGCGAACCCTCTTCTCCCAAGAGGGGACCAAAGTGAAAAATTCAAAAATTTGGAAATTTGCGGACCCACTTCCCCCAAGGGGGGACCAAAGGGAAAAATTCGAAGGAAAATTGAAAATTTGCGGACCCACTTCCCCCAAGGGGGGACCAAAGGGAAAAATTCGAAGGAAAATTGAAAATTTGCGGACCTTCTTCCCCCAAGGGGGGACCAAAGGAAAAAATTCAAAAAATCGGAAATTTGCGAACCCTCTTCTCCCAAGAGGGGACCAAAAATTTGGAAATTTGCGGACCCACTTCCCCCAAGGGGGGACCAAAGGGAAAAATTCGAAGAAAAATTGAAAATTTGCGGACCCACTTCCCCCAAGGGGGGACCAAAGGGAAAAATTCGAAGAAAAATTGAAAATTTGCGGACCTTCTTCCCCCAAGGGGGGACCAAAGGAAAAAATTCAAAAAATCGGAAATTTGCGGACATTCTTCCCCCAATGGGGGACCAAAGAGAAATTTAAAAAAAAAATTGAAAATTTGCGAACCCTTTTCTCCCAAGGGGGGACCAAAGTGAAAAATTCAAAAATTTGGAAATTTGCGGACCCACTTCCCCCAAGGGGGGACCAAAGGGAAAAATTCGAAGAAAAATTGAAAATTTGCGGACCTTCTTCCCCCAAGGGGGGACCAAAGGAAAAAATTCAAAAAATCGGAAATTTGCGAACCCTCTTCTCCCAAGAGGGGACCAAAGTGAAAAATTCAAAAATTTGGAAATTTGCGGACCCACTTCCCCCAAGGGGGGACCAAAGGAAAAAATTCAAAAAATCGGAAATTTGCGAACCCTCTTCTCCCAAGGGGGGACCAAAGTGAAAAATTCAATAATTTGGAAATTTGCGGACCCACTTCCCCCAAGGGGGGACCAAAGGGAAAAATTCGAAGAAAAATTGAAAATTTGCGGACCTTCTTCCCCCAAGGGGGGACCAAAGGAAAAAATTCAAAAAATCGGAAATTTGCGAACCCTCTTCTCCCAAGAGGGGACCAAAGTGAAAAATTCAAAAATTTGGAAATTTGCGGACCCACTTCCCCCAAGGGGGGACCAAAGGGAAAAATTCGAAGAAAAATTGAAAATTTGCGGACCCACTTCCCCCAAGGGGGGACCAAAGGGAAAAATTCGAAGAAAAATTGAAAATTTGCGGACCCACTTCCCCCAAGGGGGGACCAAAGGGAAAAATTCGAAGAAAAATTGAAAATTTGCGGACCTCTTCCCCCAAGGGGGGACCAAAGGAAAAAATTCAAAAAATCGGAAATTTGCGAACCCTCTTCTCCCAAGAGGGGACCAAAGTGAAAAATTCAAAAATTTGGAAATTTGCGGACCCACTTCCCCCAAGGGGGGACCAAAGGAAAAAATTCAAAAAATCGGAAATTTGCGAACCCTCTTCTCCCAAGGGGGGACCAAAGTGAAAAATTCAATAATTTGGAAATTTGCGGACCCACTTCCCCCAAGGGGGGACCAAAGGGAAAAATTCGAAGAAAAATTGAAAATTTGCGGACCTTCTTCCCCCAAGGGGGGACCAAAGGAAAAAATTCAAAAAATCGGAAATTTGCGAACCCTCTTCTCCCAAGAGGGGACCAAAGTGAAAAATTCAAAAATTTGGAAATTTGCGGACCCACTTCCCCCAAGGGGGGACCAAAGGGAAAAATTCGAAGAAAAATTGAAAATTTGCGGACCCACTTCCCCCAAGGGGGGACCAAAGGGAAAAATTCGAAGAAAAATTGAAAATTTGCGGACCCACTTCCCCCAAGGGGGGACCAAAGGGAAAAATTCGAAGAAAAATTGAAAATTTGCGGACCTCTTCCCCCAAGGGGGGACCAAAGGAAAAAATTCAAAAAATCGGAAATTTGCGAACCCTCTTCTCCCAAGAGGGGACCAAAGTGAAAAATTCAAAAATTTGGAAATTTGCGGACCTTCTTCCCCCAAGGGGGGACCAAAGGAAAAAATTCAAAAAATCGGAAATTTGCGAACCCTCTTCTCCCAAGGGGGGACCAAAGTGAAAAATTCAATAATTTGGAAATTTGCGGACCCACTTCCCCCAAGGGGGGACCAAAGGGAAAAATTCGAAGAAAAATTGAAAATTTGCGGACCCACTTCCCCCAAGGGGGGACCAAAGGGAAAAATTCGAAGAAAAATTGAAAATTTGCGGACCTTCTTCCCCCAAGGGGAGACCAAAGGAAAAAATTCAAAAAATCGAAAATTTGCGAACCCTTTTCTTCCAAGGGGGGACCAAAGTGAAAAATTCAAAAATTTGGAAATTTGCGGACCCACTTCCCCCAAGGGGGACCAAAGTGAAAAATTCAAAAATTTGGAAATTTGCGGACCCACTTCCCCCAAGGGGGGACCAAAGGGAAAAATTCGAAGAAAAATTGAAAATTTGCGGACCCACTTCCCCCAAGGGGGGACCAAAGGGAAAAATTCGAAGAAAAATTGAAAATTTGCGGACCTTCTTCCCCCAAGGGGGGACCAAAGGAAAAACTTCAAAAAATCGGAAATTTGCGAACCCTTTTCTCCCAAGAGGGGACCAAAGTGAAAAATTCAAAAATTTGGAAATTTGCGGACCCACTTCCCCCAAGGGGGGACCAAAGGGAAAAATTCGAAGAAAAATTGAAAATTTGCGGACCCACTTCCCCCAAGGGGGGACAAAGGGAAAAATTCGAAGAAAAATTGAAAATTTGCGGACCTTCTTCCCCCAAGGGGGGACCAAAGGAAAAAATTCAAAAAATCGGAAATTTGCGAACCCTTTTCTCCCAAGAGGGGACCAAAGTGAAAAATTCAAAAATTTGGAAATTTGCGGACCTTCTTCCCCCAAGGGGGGACCAAAGGGAAAAATTCGAAGAAAAATTGAAAATTTGTGGACCCACTTCCCCCAAGGGGGGACAAAGGGAAAAATTCGAAGAAAAATTGAAAATTTGCGGACCTTCTTCCCCCAAGGGGGGACCAAAGGAAAAAATTCAAAAAATCGGAAATTTGCGGACATTCTTCCCCCAATGGGGGACCAAAGGAAAATTTAAAAAAAAAATTGAAAATTTACGGACCCTTTTCTCCCAAGGGGGGGCCAAAGTGAAAAATTCAATAATTTGGAAATTTGCGGACCCACTTCCCCCAAGGGGTGACCAAAGGGAAAAATTCGAAGAAAAATTGAAAATTTGCGGACCCACTTCCCCCAAGGGGGGACCAAAGGGAAAAATTCGAAGAAAAATTGAAAATTTGCGGACCTTCTTCCCCCAAGGGGGGACCAAAGGAAAAAATTCAAAAAATCGGAAATTTGCGAACCCTCTTCTCCCAAGGGGGACCAAAGTGAAAAATTCAAAAATTTGGAAATTTGCGGACCCACTTCCCCCAAGGGGGGACCAAAGGGAAAAATTCGAAGAAAAATTGAAAATTTGCGGACCTTCTTCCCCCAAGGGGGGACCAAACGAAAAAATTCAAAAAATCGGAAATTTGCGAACCCTCTTCTCCCAAGAGGGGACCAAAGTGAAAAATTCAAAAATTTGGAAATTTGCGGACCCACTTCCCCCAAGGGGGGACCAAAGGGAAAAATTCGAAGAAAAATTGAAAATTTGCGGACCTTCTTCCCCCAAGGGGGGACCAAAGGAAAAAATTCAAAAAATCGGAAATTTGCGGACATTCTTCCCACAATTAGGGACAAAATGGAAATTTAAAAAAAAATTGAAAATTTTGCGAACCCTTTTCTCCCAAGGGGGGACCAAAGTGAAAAATTCAAAAATTTGGAAATTTGCGGACCCACTTCCCCCAAGGGGGGGCCAAAGGGAAAAATTCGAAGAAAAATTGAAAATTTGCGGACCCACTTCCCCCAAGGGGGGACAAAGGGAAAAATTCGAAGAAAAATTGAAAATTTGCGGACCTTCTTCCCCCAAGGGGGGACCAAAGGAAAAAATTCAAAAAATCGGAAATTTGCGAACCCTTTTCTCCCAAGAGGGGACCAAAGTGAAAAATTCAAAAATTTGGAAATTTGCGGACCCACTTCCCCCAAGGGGGGACCAAAGGGAAAAATTCGAAGAAAAATTGAAAATTTGTGGACCCACTTCCCCCAAGGGGGGACAAAGGGAAAAATTCGAAGAAAAATTGAAAATTTGCGGACCTTCTTCCCCCAAGGGGGGACCAAAGGAAAAAATTCAAAAAATCGGAAATTTGCGGACATTCTTCCCCCAATGGGGGACCAAAGGGAAATTTAAAAAAAAAATTGAAAATTTACGGACCCTTTTCTCCCAAGGGGGGGCCAAAGTGAAAAATTCAATAATTTGGAAATTTGCGGACCCACTTCCCCCAAGGGGGGACCAAAGGGAAAAATTCGAAGAAAAATTGAAAATTTGCGGACCCACTTCCCCAAGGGGGGACCAAAGGGAAAAATTCGAAGAAAAATTGAAAATTTGCGGACCTTCTTCCCCCAAGGGGGGACCAAAGGAAAAAATTCAAAAAATCGGAAATTTGCGAACCCTCCTCTCCCAAGAGGGGACCAAAGTGAAAAATTCAAAAATTTGGAAATTTGCGGACCCACTTCCCCAAGGGGGGACCAAAGGGAAAAATTCGAAGAAAAATTGAAAATTTGCGGACCTTCTTCCCCCAAGGGGGGACCAAAGGAAAAAATTCAATAATTTGGAAATTTGCGGACCCACTTCCCCCAAGGGGGACCAAAGGGAAAAATTCGAAGAAAAATTGAAAATTTGCAAACCCACTTCCCCCAAGGGGGACCAAAGGGAAAAATTCGAAGAAAAATTGAAAATTTGCGGACCTTCTTCCCCCAAGGGGGGACCAAAGGAAAAAATTCAAAAAATCGGAAATTTGCGAACCCTCTTCTCCCAAGGGGGGACCAAAGTGAAAAATTCAATAATTTGGAAATTTGCGGACCCACTTCCCCCAAGGGGGGACCAAAGGGAAAAATTCGAAGAAAAATTGAAAATTTGCGGACCCACTTCCCCCAAGGGGGGACCAAAGGGAAAAATTCGAAGAAAAATTGAAAATTTGCGGACCTTCTTCCCCAAGGGGGGACCAAAGGAAAAAATTCAAAAAATCGAAATTTGCGAACCCTTTTCTCCCAATTTGGAAATTTGCGGACCCACTTCCCCCAAGGGGGACCAAAGGGAAAAATTCGAAGAAAAATTGAAAATTTGCGGACCTTCTTCCCCCAAGGGGGGACCAAAGGAAAAAATTCAAAAAATCGGAAATTTGCGGACATTCTTCCCCAATGGGGGACCAAAGGGAAATTAAAAAAAAAATTGAAAATTTACGAACCCTCTTCTCCCAAGGGGGGACCAAAGTGAAAAATTCAAAAATTTGGAAATTTGCGGACCCACTTCCCCCAAGGGGGGACCAAAGGGAAAAATTCGAAGAAAAATTGAAAATTTGCGGACCTTCTTCCCCCAAGGGGGGACCAAAGGAAAAAATTCAAAAAATCGAAAATTTGCGAACCCTTTTCTCCCAAGGGGGGACCAAAGTGAAAAATTCAAAAATTTGAAAATTTGCGGACCCACTTCCCCCAAGGGGGGACCAAAGGGAAAAATTCGAAGAAAAATTGAAAATTTGCGGACCCACTTCCCCCAAGGGGGGACCAAAGGGAAAAATTCGAAGAAAAATTGAAAATTTGCGGACCTTCTTCCCCCAAGGGGGGACCAAAGGAAAAAATTCAAAAAATCGGAAATTTGCGAACCCTCTTCTCCCAAGGGGGACCAAAGTGAAAAATTCAAAAATTTGGAAATTTGCGGACCCACTTCCCCCAAGGGGGGACCAAAGGGAAAAATTCGAAGAAAAATTGAAAATTTGCGGACCTTCTTCCCCCAAGGGGGGACCAAACGAAAAAATTCAAAAAATCGGAAATTTGCGAACCCTCTTCTCCCAAGAGGGGACCAAAGTGAAAAATTCAAAAATTTGGAAATTTGCGGACCCACTTCCCCCAAGGGGGGACCAAAGGGAAAAATTCGAAGAAAAATTGAAAATTTGCGGACCTTCTTCCCCCAAGGGGGGACCAAAGGAAAAAAATCAAAAAATCGGAAATTTGCGGACATTCTTCCCCCAATGGGGGACCAAAGGGAAATTAAAAAAAAAATTGAAAATTTACGAACCCTCTTCTCCCAAGGGGGGACCAAAGTGAAAAATTCAAAAATTTGGAAATTTGCGGACCCACTTCCCCCAAGGGGGGACCAAAGGGAAAAATTCGAAGAAAAATTGAAAATTTGCGGACCTTCTTCCCCCAAGGGGGGACCAAAGGAAAAAATTCAAAAAATCGGAAATTTGCGAACCCTCTTCTCCCAAGAGGGGACCAAAGTGAAAAATTCAAAAATTTGGAAATTTGCGGACCCACTTCCCCCAAGGGGGGACCGAAGGGAAAAATTCGAAGAAAAATTGAAAATTTGCGGACCTTCTTCCCCCAAGGGGGGACCAAAGGAAAAAATTCAAAAAATCGGAAATTTGCGAACCCTCTTCTCCCAAGAGGGGACCAAAGTGAAAAATTCAAAAATTTGGAAATTTGCGGACCCACTTCCCCCAAGGGGGGACCAAAGGGAAAAATTCGAAGAAAAATTGAAAATTTGCGGACCCACTTCCCCCAAGGGGGGACCAAAGGGAAAAATTCGAAGAAAAATTAAAAATTTGCGGACCTTCTTCCCCCAAGGGGGAAAGGAAAAAATTCAAAAAATCGGAAATTTGCGGACCCACTTCCCCCAAGGGGGGACCAAAGGGAAAAATTCGAAGAAAAATTTAAAATTTGCGGACCTTCTTCCCCCAAGGGGGGACCAAAGGAAAAAATTCAAAAAATCGGAAATTTGCGGACCTTCTTCCCCCAATAGGGGACCAAAGGGAAATTTAAAAAAAAATTGAAAATTTGCGAACCCTCTTCTCCCAAGGGGGGACCAAAGTAAAAAATTCAAAAATTTGGGAATTTGCGGACCCACTTCCCCCAAGGGGGGACCAAAGGGAAAAATTCGAAGAAAAATTGAAAATTTGCGGACCTTCTTCCCCCAAGGGGGGACCAAAGGAAAAAATTCAAAAAATCGGAAATTTGCGGACCTTCTTCCCCCAATGGGGACCAAATGGAAATTAAAAAAAAAATTGAAAATTTGCGAACCCTCTTCTCCCAAGGGGGGACCAAAGTGAAAAATTCAAAAATTTGGAAATTTGCGGACCCGCTTCCCCCAAGGGGGGACCAAAGGAAAAAATTCAAAAAATCGGAAATTTGCGAACCCTCTTCTCCCAAGGGGGGACCAAAGGGAAAAAATGAAAATTTGTGGACCTTCTTCCCCCAAGGGGGGACCAAAGGAAAAAATTCAAAAAATCGGAAATTTGCGAACCCTCTTCTCCCAAGGGGGGACCAAAGTGAAAAATTCAATAATTTGGAAATTTGCGGACCCACTTCCCCCAAGGGGGGACCAAAGGGAAAAATTCGAAGAAAAATTGAAAATTTGCGGACCCACTTCCCCCAAGGGGGGACCAAAGGGAAAAATTCGAAGAAAAATTGAAAATTTGCGGACCTTCTTCCCCCAAGGGGGGACCAAAGGAAAAAATTCAAAAAATCGAAAATTTGCGAACCCTTTTCTCCCAAGGGGGGACCAAAGTGAAAAATTCAAAAATTTGGAAATTTGCGGACCCACTTCCCCCAAGGGGGGACCAAAGGGAAAAATTCGAAGAAAAATTGAAAATTTGCGGACCTTCTTCCCCCAAGGGGGGACCAAAGGAAAAAATTCAAAAAATCGGAAATTTGCGAACCCTCTTCTCCCAAGAGGGGACCAAAGTGAAAAATTCAAAAATTTGGAAATTTGCGGACCCACTTCCCCCAAGGGGGGACCAAAGGGAAAAATTCGAAGAAAAATTGAAAATTTGCGGACCTTCTTCCCCCAAGGGGGGACCAAAGGAAAAAATTCAAAAAATCGGAAATTTGCGAACCCTCTTCTCCCAAGAGGGGACCAAAGTGAAAAATTCAAAAATTTGGAAATTTGCGGACCCACTTCCCCCAAGGGGGGACCAAAGGGAAAAATTCGAAGAAAATTTGAAAATTTGCGGACCCACTTCCCCCAAGGGGGGACCAAAGGGAAAAATTCGAAGAAAAATTAAAAATTTGCGGACCTTCTTCCCCCAAGGGGGAAAGGAAAAAATTCAAAAAATCGGAAATTTGCGGACCCACTTCCCCCAAGGGGGGACCAAAGGGAAAAATTCGAAGAAAAATTTAAAATTTGCGGACCTTCTTCCCCCAAGGGGGGACCAAAGGAAAAAATTCAAAAAATCGGAAATTTGCGGACCTTCTTCCCCCAATAGGGGACCAAAGGGAAATTTAAAAAAAAATTGAAAATTTGCGAACCCTCTTCTCCCAAGGGGGGACCAAAGTAAAAAATTCAAAAATTTGGGAATTTGCGGACCCACTTCCCCCAAGGGGGGACCAAAGGGAAAAATTCGAAGAAAAATTGAAAATTTGCGGACCTTCTTCCCCCAAGGGGGGACCAAAGGAAAAAATTCAAAAAATCGGAAATTTGCGGACCTTCTTCCCCCAATGGGGACCAAATGGAAATTAAAAAAAAAATTGAAAATTTGCGAACCCTCTTCTCCCAAGGGGGGACCAAAGTGAAAAATTCAAAAATTTGGAAATTTGCGGACCCGCTTCCCCCAAGGGGGGACCAAAGGAAAAAATTCAAAAAATCGGAAATTTGCGAACCCTCTTCTCCCAAGGGGGGACCAAAGGGAAAAAATGAAAATTTGTGGACCTTCTTCCCCCAAGGGGGGACCAAAGGAAAAAATTCAAAAAATCGGAAATTTGCGAACCTTCTTCTCCCAAGGGGGGACCAAAGTGAAAAATTCAATAATTTGGAAATTTGCGGACCCACTTCCCCCAAGGGGGGACCAAAGGGAAAAATTCGAAGAAAAATTGAAAATTTGCGGACCCACTTCCCCCAAGGGGGGACCAAAGGGAAAAATTCGAAGAAAAATTGAAAATTTGCGGACCTTCTTCCCCCAAGGGGGGACCAAAGGAAAAAATTCAAAAAATCGAAAATTTGCGAACCCTTTTCTCCCAAGGGGGGACCAAAGTGAAAAATTCAAAAATTTGGAAATTTGCGGACCCACTTCCCCCAAGGGGGGACCAAAGGGAAAAATTCGAAGAAAAATTTAAAATTTGCGGACCTTCTTCCCCCAAGGGGGGACCAAAGGAAAAAATTCAAAAAATCGGAAATTTGCGGACCTTCTTCCCCCAATAGGGGACCAAAGGGAAATTTAAAGAAAAATTGAAAATTTGCGAACCCTCTTCTCCCAAGGGGGGACCAAAGTAAAAAATTCAAAAATTTGGGAATTTGCGGACCCACTTCCCCCAAGGGGGGACCAAAGGGAAAAATTCGAAGAAAAATTGAAAATTTGCGGACCTTCTTCCCCCAAGGGGGGACCAAAGGAAAAAATTCAAAAAATCGGAAATTTGCGGACCTTCTTCCCCCAATGGGGACCAAATGGAAATTAAAAAAAAAATTGAAAATTTGCGAACCCTCTTCTCCCAAGGGGGGACCAAAGTGAAAAATTCAAAAATTTGGAAATTTGCGGACCCGCTTCCCCCAAGGGGGGACCAAAGGAAAAAATTAAAAAAATCGGAAATTTGCGAACCCTCTTCTCCCAAGGGGGGACCAAAGGGAAAAAATGAAAATTTGTGGACCTTCTTCCCCCAAGGGGGAACCAAAGGGAGAAATTCAAAAAAATGATAAATTGCAGACCCACTTCCTCCAAAGGGGCCAAAGGCAAAAATTCAAAAAATTAAAATTTGCGGACCCATTTTCCCCAAAGGGGAAAAAAATTGCGGACTCACTTCCTCCAAGGGGAAAAATTCAAAAAGTTCACAATTTTCGGATCCATTTTCCCCAAGAGGGGACCAAAGGGAAAAATTTAAAAAAAAATGTAAATTTTTGGATCCATTTTTTCCAAGGGGGCCACAGGGACCCATGTCCCCCAAAGAAAACAATTAAAAAAAATTTGCGGACCAACTTCCCCCAAGAGGGAACCAAAGGAAAAAATCAAAAATTTGAAAAATTTGCAAACTTTCTTTCTCCGAGGAAGGACCAGGGAAAACTTCAAAAATTTGAAAATTTGCGAACCCCCTTCCCCCAAGGGGGGGCTAATGGGAATAATTCAAAAAATTGAAAATTTGCGGACCCTCTTCCACCAAGGGGGGACTAAAGGGAAAAATTTGAAAATTTGCAGACCCTCTTCTCCCAAGGGGGGACCAAAGAGAAAAATTCAAAAAATTGAAAATTAGCGGACCCTCTTCCACCAAGGGGGGACCAAAGAGAAAAATTCAAAAATATGAAAATTTGCGGACCCCCTTCCCCCAAGGTGCTGTCTATTAATTATGTAAGGGTTTATAGGGGGAAGGGGGGTTTGAGAAATCGAAAACAAACAAAAATGTTTAGGGTTCTCATACAAAAAATATTACAAGGGGGGTGGGGCTGTCGAAAAATCGTAATTTTTTTCTTACGTAATTAATGGACAGCCCCCAAAGGGGGTCCATAGGGAAAACTTCAAAAATTTAAAAATTTGTGGGCCCCCTTCCCTACAAGGGGGGACCAAAGGAAAAAATTCAAAAAATCGGAAATTTGCGGACATTCTTCCCCCAATGGGGGACCAAAGGGAAATTAAAAAAAAAATTGAAAATTTGCGAACCCTCTTCTCCCAAGGGGGGACCAAAGTGAAAAATTTAAAAATTTGGAAATTTGCGGACCCACTTCCCCCAAGGGGGGACCAAAGGGAAAAATTCGAAGAAAAATTGAAAATTTGCGGACCTTCTTCCCCCAAGGGGGGACCAAAGGAAAAAATTCAAAAAATCGGAAATTTGCGGACCTTCTTTCCCCAATGGGGGACCAAAGGGAAATTAATAAAAAAAAATTGAAAATTTGTGAACCCTCTTCTCCCAAGGGGGGACCAAAGTTTTTTTTTTTTTTTTTTTTTTTTTTTATTTAAGACCCTTTAACTATGTTGTCATTCAGGTCTGTTAGCTTGGTGGTAACCTTTTATAAACAGTTGTATATATTAATATTTCTAAGAAACTTCATGACTGTTTCGATTCGTTCCCTGTCATCTGCCAAAATCTCCCTCATACTTATACACAATCCTACTTTTCTTCTCTCTTCTTCCAAGCCTAAGCATTCCACTAAAATGTGTTTTACTGTAAGTTGTTGGTTACACCATTGACAAGTTGGTTCAACTACTCTTTCGAAAAGGTACTTATGGGTCAAAACAGTATGCCCAATACGTATTCTAGTGAGTACTACATTTTCTCTTCGAGGCTTGCATTTAATTTTGAAAGGAATTATTGTGTTTTTTACTTCCCTCAATTTGTTTTGTCTCACTCTTTCCCATTCATTTTGCCAGCGGTTCATGATCTGATTTACTATGTTTTTTCTCATTTCCCTGTAATCTAAATCAATGGTTCTATCTATTTGTTGTTCTAGAGCTGCCTTGGCTTCTCGGTCCGCTTTTTCATTGCCTTCAATTCCTATGTGGCTTGGTACCCAGCAAAAGATAACCTCTTTCCTATTTTGTACACACTGATTGTATATCTGAAGCATTTGGTCTTTCCATAAGCTTTTAACTTTGCAACTCTCTAAAGAGGTTATTACACTTAATGAATCAGTACAAATTAGGAAAGCTCCCGCCCCTTCGTCATTCGCAACCCACTGAATTGCCTCCTTTGCTGCTGCGCTTTCGGCTCCATATATACTGCTTTCATTGTATATTCTTCTCCTTAATGTAATATCATCACTAACTACACTGAATCCGCATTTACCTGACATTTTTGAACCATCTGTGTACAATGTTTTATAGATCCTATATTTGTTCAGTTTTCTTGCTGTAAACATTTTTCGCAGCATGATTTGCGGAGTATCCTGACGGGCTGCCCTAAGTAGAGTCTTATCAACTTTGATCTGCCTACGTCTCCATGGTGCACAAGATGGTATAGTGAGAATGTTTAGTGACGGAACTTGGACTTCAAGTTCACGCAGTATGGTTTCGCCCCGCTCCCTAATAGTTGTTTCTCTCATAGGTTGTCTAGGTCCCCACATTTCACCTGAACTACTTTCATCTGATATTGAGTCCCATGTCGATTCGCTGTCTGTTGGTTCATCTGTTCCTTCGGCAGTTTGCTGCTCCAGAGCGTGTAACTTCACTGCATATAGAGCTGTTCTTTGATCCACGTATGTTTTGAAGCTGGGCATCCCTGCTTCGGCGAGAATACTTTCCGTTGGGCTTGACCGAAATGCTCCACTTATAGCCCTTACTCCTGCATTGTGTACCACTTCTAGTTTCCGCAGAATGTCCTTGGACGCGGATGAGATCAGAGGTGCTGCATACAACATTTTCTCCAGTATTGTAGCTTTGTACAGTTTAGTCAATGTTTCACGATCTCCACCCCACGAACTGCCAGCAACGCACTTTAGGATTTTCATTCTTTGTTGGCATGATGTTTTAATGCTTTCAATATGTTCTCTAAACTGTAATCCTTGATCTAACAGCACCCCTAAACACTTGTATGCCTTTTCTCTCGGTATTATCACTCCATTTATTGTAAGAGTACTCCGTTGAGTAACTTTCCTCGATCTTGTTGTTTTAAAAATCACTGTTGCACATTTTTCCGCAGATTCCAGTTCGTCGTTGCCAGTCACTTATTGCGTTCAAAGCACTTTGGAGTTTTTCTTCATTCACTTTATGAGTTCTTCCACCACAAATGATTACAACATCATCAGCGTATATTAGACACTTAATATCTTCTGGTAGTGTTTCTACTATGGTGTTAATGGCAACCAGAAATAGCGTTGCGCTAAGCACCGATCCCTGACATAGTCCGTTCTCCATTTTTTTCTCACTAGAAAGTGATCCATTTGCCAGCACACGGAATGACCGACACGCTAGAGATTTGTGGATGAATCTCAAAAGTCTTCCACTTATTTTCCATTCATTCAGCTTTTCCAGAATAAGCCTCCGCCATGTTGTGTCATACGCTTTTGAAATGTCCAAGAACACAGCCTGGGCGTAGTTGCCCTTTTGGAAGTGATCTCTGATTGTGCCTTCCAATTCGACCAAATGATCAGTGGTAGACTTTGCCTTTCTGAACCCAAACTGGTATTTATGGAGCAACTTTTTAGTTTCCAAAATATGCACTAATCGATTGTTCACCATTTTTCCAAAAATTTTGGCGACACAACTATTTAAGTAAATTGGTCTATAGTTCAGTGGGTTTGTTCTATCACCTTTGCCCTTATATATTGGAATCACAATTGACTTAGTCCATTCCTTAGGATACACCGACGTTTCCCATAACTTGTTATAGGTCTCCAACAGTTTGTATTTACAATCGAGTGGTAAATTGTTCAACATTGCGTAGTGCACATTGTCTTCACCAGGTGCTGAATCTTTCAAACTTTCAAGCGATTCCTCCAGCTCATGGAAAGAAAAATTTACATCGTATTCTTCTTCGGGTGCATCGAGTACAGAGAAAGGTCTGCTTTCAGTTTGTCTCTTAACTTCGCGGAAATCTTCACTGTACGATGAGTCACTAGAAACACTGCAGAATGCATCAGCAATCAATTCAGCTATTCCCGAACAACTTGTTTCTTCTCGGCCTTCATATCTTATTCCCCCTATACTCGACCACTTGGATCCCCCCTGAAGTAAGCCATACTTTTTCCACATGTCTTTAACTGAAGTATGCACGTTGAATGAAGACACGAACGATTTCCAAGACTCTTCTTTTGCACTTTTGATCACTTCTCGCGCTTTCGTTCGAGCTAGTCTGAAATTCTTGACGAGTTCTTCTTTATTCACTATATTTGTTGCTGCTTTTAATTTCCTCAACACAGTTCGTCGCTTCTTTATTGCATTGCGCACTTCCTCGTTCCACCATGGCACAACTTTCCGCATTGGTGATCCCGTTGTTCTTGGAATTGCTTCTTCAGCTGCTGTTACCATTGCCGTAGTTAGTTTCTTCATTTGTTCCTCCGGATCTGTCTCGCTTTGAAAATTAACGATTCGTTGATATTGCTCCCAATTTGCTTCTTGTATTTTCCATTTTGGTCTAGACGACTTCACTTGTGTTTCTTCAGGATAGCGGATAAGTGTTGGCATGTGGTCACTTCCATAGCTGTCCCCCAAGACTTCCCATTCCAAACATCCAGCAAGCTGAGTTGAGCAAACAGCTACATCGATGCTTGATCCCTTACCTGTTGCTTGACTGTAGTATGTTGGTTCACCAGTATTGAGCACCACCAAGTCGTTTTTGTCGAATAGTTCTTCAAACATTTTACCCCTACGGTTGCTAGAGCTGGAACCCCATAACGGATGATGAGCGTTTATGTCTCTCACGAGTAGTGCAGGGGTATCCGCACTAAGGATCAGGTTTTCGATTTCCGATTTTTCCGGGTTTTCACCGGGAGGCAAATATACGTTTATGATGGAAAATTTAAGAGGGGGACCTACCTTCACTATGGTGGCTTCAAGCGTCGTCTCGGTTTCAATTTCAATGCTTTCTATGCCGTTTTTCACAGCAATCAATATGCCGCCAGATGCCCTTTGGCAATTTGGCCGCGGTCGATTATAGATTGTGTACCCTGTAAGGCGTGGTTGGGTACGGTGAGAGCACATTGTTTCTTGCAGGCAAATTACTAATGGTTGTCGATCCTTTATCAACAGATCCAAATCTTGCCTTCCCGTCTGTAATCCTTGGATATTCCATGACATTACTGCAGTTTGTAACGTGTGTTGCCTGTTTTCGATCCTCTCTGCTTCATTGTTGAAATTTCTTCGTTGTACTTCTTCCGTTGCGGCGTAGTTGGCAGAACGTCGAGGCAACTGACAGAGCACAGGTGGGAGTGTGACGTCCTCGCTCTCGTTCCTCAGACCGTTCTCTTCCCTCCTGGGAAGTGGGGAGGTTACTTTCTCTTCACCAGGCCCCAACCAACTTACCGTTTCGCCTCGTCTTTCTTCTCGCGTGTCGTTCTCAATGCCATTTTCGTTGCTTCGGTCCATATCGTTGTTCCCATCCTTAGAAAATCTTCTTTCACTGGTCATTTCGATGTTTCGGTGGTCTGCCTCTCTTCTTACGGCTTGAGCTAGACTTCTCTTTGATGATTTGATCATTACCGCTTCTACTACTTCTGCTTCGATCGGTTTCCTCTCCTTCCTTATCCTTTCCGGTAATCCCAGTTTTTGCCGAAATTCGTTTCGATTTCCTCCGTACAGTTCTCGTGGCTGGTGTGTGTTCTTCACTGTCGTTTTCGTTGTTCACAGATTGAACTTCGTCATCTGACATTTCTTCTTCGCTGATGGTAAATTCGTTTGGCTGTACAGTTTCCGTTTGAAGGCCGATTGGACAATTCTTCAGGTCGTTGATTATTTTTCTCAACTGAGCTACTTCCTCACGCAATTTGACTAATTCTTCCTCCTTTTCCTTTTCTGATTGCTTTGTCAGCATTTCTTTGAGAGCGGAAACCTCATCCTTAAGTTTACGAATTTCGGTGTCCTTTTCGTTCTCTTTTCTTATTTGCTCGATCCTATCCTGTGCGCTGCTGGTAACGGAGTTTGACCGATTTTCACTCTGTCTTTGATGTTCCTTCCTAGCTTCAGCAAACGAAATATCATTATCCACTTTTATTTTGATGATTTCATCCTCCTTGATGTACTCGGGACATTTCTTGCTGGCAGGAGAGTGGCTTTCTTTGCAGTTTTTACACAGGGGCTCCTGGTCGCATGTTGTATCCTTTTCGAGCGCATGGTTACCAGAGCACACTTTGCATACTGGGGGTTTCTGGCATCTCGTTTTAGTATGTCCGTAAGTGTAGCAATTAAAACATAACATCGGTGATGGATAAAACAGTCGGGTTGGCACTCGCAAAAGACCAATTTTGATGCGCTCTGGTACCACCGTCCCATTGATGGTTAGCACTAATGTTGCTGTATCCACTTTTTGTCCGTTTTCGTATCGGGAAATTCGTCGAACCTTGCAAACACCTTGTGGTGCCAGCTCTTCGAGAAGTTTCTCTTCTGTCATTTTCTTCGATGTTCTGGAAGTGATTACGCATTCTCTGATGTTCAACCTTGGATGTAAAATCACCACAACTTTTGTTCCATCAATCAGCTCTTTCATTTTCAGCATCTTTTTTGCTTGGTCCGCACTCCTAGTGATGATGACATACTTCGTGTCTTTTTCTTCCGTGTAGACTTCTTCAAAGTTTCCTCCACAAACTTGGCCGATCGACTTGCTCAGGATGAATGGGTTGTCTGGTAGACATTCTCCTTCTACAGCTTTTAGCGATAAGATGATACGTTGACCGTACATTCCGAGTGGGTCCATCCATTCAGGTATCGTTCGATCATTTTTATTCGCTCCATGTTTCGAATGACCACCCCAGGGTGGGTCCAGCGAAGAAGGTGCTGTGGCCATGGTGGCCAACAGCAACAATCCACTACCTTTCTCCCTCCGACAGCTTGACTACCTGGGCCTTTGGATTATTTAATTTCACTCCCTATTGCGTTCTTGCCTTGACAAGTAACGACTACCCTTTTACCTATTTCTGCTGTACCACCCAAGGGTTGAAGGTCCAGGTGAACAGATTTTCGATTGCACCGTTGCACGATATTTTCCGATGTAGACGCTTGGTAGTTTTTAAAACGATACAATCTCCACCGCTGTAAACAGGAGATACTCCACACGCGACAGAGTATCTCGTTTTCGATGGAGCTAACGATTGCGCCTAGCAAGTGGCAATCCACTCGGCAAAGCTGCTCCGTGCAATGTTGCACGCAAGCTTGCGTATGCTAGCCGGCTTGTATATGTTACCTTCAGCAGACTGGGTATTTGTTTCTTGTATAATGTCAATATTAAAATAGTAAAACACTGGCAAAGTACGTGGTGTCAGTACTGTACTCCACAATTATCAGAAATACTGAGCTTCCGTGTGCCAGACGAACTTTAAAGCATTATTTTCTAGCACTTAGAACGGTTGTAAAACACCTTCAAAAAAATCACTCCAAATGCAAACAAACTGTTTGGTTATCGGGACCAAAGTGAAAAATTCAAAAATTTGGAAATTCGCGGACCCACTTCCCCCAAGGGGGGACCAAAGGGAAAAATTCGAAGAAAAATTGAAAATTTGCGGACCTTCTTCCCCCAAGGGGGGACCAGAGGAAAAAATTCAAAAAATCGGAAATTTGCGGACCTTCTTCCCCCAATGGGGGACCAAAGGGAAATTTAAAAAAAAATTGAAAATTTGCCAACCCTCTTCTCCCAAGGGGGGACCAAAGTGAAAAATTCAAAAATTTGGAAATTTGCGGACCCACTTCCCCCAAGGGGGGGGGGGCCAAAGGGAAAAATTCGAAGAAAAATTGAAAATTTGCGGACCTTCTTCCCCCAAGGGGGGACCAAAGGAAAAAATTCAAAAAATCGGAAATTTGCGAACCCTCTTCTCCCAAGGGGGGACCAAAGGGAAAAAATGAAAATTTGTGGACCCACTTCCCCCAAGGGGGAACCAAAGGGAGAAATTCAAAAAAATGATAAATTGCAGACCCACTTCCTCCAAGGGGGCCAAAGGCAAAAATTCAAAAAATTAAAATTTGCGGACCCATTTTCCCCAAAGGGGAAAAAAATTGCGGACCCATTTTCCCCAAAGGGGAAAAAAAATTGCGGACCCACTTCCTCCAAGGGGAAAAATTCAAAAAGTTCACAATTTTCGGATCCATTTTCCCCAAGAGGGGACCAAAGGGAAAAATTTAAAAAAAAATGTAAATTTTTGGATCCATTTTTTCCAAGGGGGCCACAGGGACCCATTTCCCCCAAAGAAAACAATTAAAAAAAAATGCGGACCAACTTCCCCCAAGAGGGAACCAAAGGAAAAAATCAAAAATTTGAAAAATTTGCAAACTATCTTTCTCCGAGGAAGGACCAGGGAAAACTTCAAAAATTTGAAAATTTGCGAACCCCCTTCCCCCAAGGGGGGCTAATGGGAAAAATTCAAAAAATTGAAAATTTGCGGACCCTCTTCCACCAAGGGGGGACTAAAGGGAAAAATTTGAAAATTTGCAGACCCTCTTCTCCCAAGGGGGGACCAAAGAGAAAAATTCAAAAAATTGAAAATTAGCGGACCCTCTTCCACCAAGGGGGGACCAAAGAGAAAAATTCAAAAATATGAAAATTTGCGGACCCCCTTCCCCCAAGGTGCTGTCTATTAATTATGTAGGGGGAAGGGGGGTTTGAGAAATCGAAAACAAACAAAAATGTTTAGGGTTCTCATACAAAAAATATTACAAGGGGGGTGGGGCTGTCGAAAAATCGTAATTTTTTTCTTACGTAATTAATGGACAGCCCCCAAAGGGGGTCCAAAGGGAAAACTTCAAAAATTTAAAAATTTGTGGGCCCCCTTCCCTACAAGGGGGGACCAAAGAGAAAAATTCAAAAAATCGGAAATTTGCGGACCTTCTTCCCCCAATGGGGGACCAAAGGGAAATTTAAAAAAAAAATTTGAAAATTTGCGAACCCTCTTCTCCCAAGGGGGGACCAAAGTGAAAAATTCAAAAATTTGGAAATTTGCGGACCCACTTCCCCCAAGGGGGGACCAAAGGGAAAAATTCGAAGAAAAATTGAAAATTTGCGGACCTTCTTCCCCCAAGGGGGGTCCAAAGGAAAAAATTCAAAAAATCGGAAATTTGCGGACCTTCTTCCCCCAATGGGGGACCAAAGGGAAAATTAAAAAAAAAATTGAAAATTTGCGAACCCTCTTCTCCCAAGGGGGGACCAAAGTGAAAAATTCAAAAATTTGGAAATTTGCGGACCCACTTCCCCCAAGGGGGGACCAAAGGGAAAAATTCGAAGAAAAATTGAAAATTTGCGGACCTTCTTCCCCCAGGGGGGGACCAAAGGAAAAAATTCAAAAAATCGGAAATTTGCGGACCTTCTTCCCCCAATGGGGGACCAAAGGGAAATTTAAAAAAAAAATTGAAAATTTGCGAACCCTCTTCTCCCAAGGGGGGACCAAAGTGAAAAATTCAAAAATTTGGAAATTTGCGGACCCACTTCCCCCAAGGGGGGACCAAAGGGAAAAATTCGAAGAAAAATTGAAAATTTTCGAACCCTCTTCTCCCAAGGGGGGACCAAAGTGAAAAATTCAAAAATTTGGAAATTTGCGGACCCACTTCCCCCAAATGGGGGCCAAAGGGAAAAATTCGAAGAAAAATTGAAAATTTGCGGACCTTCTTCCCCCAAGGGGAAGGAAAAAATTCAAAAAATCGGAAATTTGCGAACCCTCTTCTCCCAAGGGGGGACCAAAGGGAAAAATTGAAAATTTGTGGACCCACTTCCCCCAAGGGGGAACCAAAGGGAGAAATTCAAAAAAAATGATAAATTGCAGACCCACTTCCTCCAAGGGGGCCAAAGGCAAAAATTCAAAAAATTTAAATTTGCGGACCCATTTTCCCCAAAGGGGAAAAAAATTGCGGACCCACTTTCTCCAAGGGGAAAAATTCAAAAAGTTCACAATTTTCGGATCCATTTTCCCCAAGAGGGGACCAAAGGGAAAAATTTAAAAAAAAATGTAAATTTTTGGATCCATTTTTCCCAAGGGGGCCACAGGGACCCATTTCCCCCAAAGAAAACAATTAAAAAAAATTTGCTGACCAACTTCCCCCAAGAGGGAACCAAAGGAAAAAATCAAAAATTTGAAAAATTTGCAAACTTTCTTTCTCCGAGGAAGGACCAGGGAAAACTTCAAAAATTTGAAAATTTGCGAACCCCCTTCCCCCAAGGGGGGCTAATGGGAAAAATTCAAAAAATTGAAAATTTGCGGACCCTCTTCCACCAAGGGGGGACTAAAGGGAAAAATTTGAAAATTTGCAGACCCTCTTCTCCCAAGGGGGGACCAAAGAGAAAAATTCAAAAAATTGAAAATTAGCGGACCCTCTTCCCCCAAGGGGGGACCAAAGAGAAAAATTCAAAAATATGAAAATTTGCGGACCCCCTTCCCCCAAGGTGCTGTCTATTAATTATGTAAGGGTTTATAGGGGGAAGGGGGGTTTGAGAAATCGAAAACAAACAAAAATGTTTAGGGTTCTCATACAAAAAATATTACAAGGGGGTGGGGCTGTCGAAAAATCGTAATTTTTTTCTTACGTAATTAATGGACAGCCCCCAAAGGGGGTCCAAAGGGAAAACTTCAAAAATTTAAAAATTTGTGGGCCTCCTTCCCTACAAGGGGGGACCAAAGGGAAAAATTCAAAAAATCGGAAATTTGCGGACCTTCTTCCCCCAATGGGGGACCAAAGGGAAATTTAAAAAAAAATCGAAAATTTGCGAACCCTCTTCTCCCAAGGGGGGACCAAAGTGAAAAATTCAAAAATTTGGAAATTTGCGGACCCACTTCCCCCAAGGGAAAGGGAAAAATTCGAAAAAAAATTGAAAATTTGCGGACCTTCTTCCCCCAAGGGGGGACCAAAGGAAAAAATTCAAAAAATCGGAAATTTGCGGACCTTCTTCCCCCAATGGGGGACCAAAGGGAAATTTAAAAAAAAAATTGAAAATTTGCGAACCCTCTTCTCCCAAGGGGGGACCAAAGTGAAAAATTCAAAAATTTGGAAATTTGCGGACCCACTTCCCCCAAGGGGGGACCAAAGGGAAAAATTCGAAGAAAAATTGAAAATTTTCGAACCCTCTTCTCCCAAGGGGGGACCAAAGTGAAAAATTCAAAAATTTGGAAATTTGCGGACCCACTTCCCCCAAATGGGGGCCAAAGGGAAAAATTCGAAGAAAAATTGAAAATTTGCGGACCTTCTTCCCCCAAGGGGAAGGAAAAAATTCAAAAAATCGGAAATTTGCGAACCCTCTTCTCCCAAGGGGGGACCAAAGGGAAAAATTGAAAATTTGTGGACCCACTTCCCCCAAGGGGGAACCAAAGGGAGAAATTCAAAAAAAATGATAAATTGCAGACCCACTTCCTCCAAGGGGGCCAAAGGCAAAAATTCAAAAAATTTAAATTTGCGGACCCATTTTCCCCAAAGGGGAAAAAAATTGCGGACCCACTTTCTCCAAGGGGAAAAATTCAAAAAGTTCACAATTTTCGGATCCATTTTCCCCAAGAGGGGACCAAAGGGAAAAATTTAAAAAAAAATGTAAATTTTTGGATCCATTTTTCCCAAGGGGGCCACAGGGACCCATTTCCCCCAAAGAAAACAATTAAAAAAAATTTGCTGACCAACTTCCCCCAAGAGGGAACCAAAGGAAAAAATCAAAAATTTGAAAAATTTGCAAACTTTCTTTCTCCGAGGAAGGACCAGGGAAAACTTCAAAAATTTGAAAATTTGCGAACCCCCTTCCCCCAAGGGGGGCTAATGGGAAAAATTCAAAAAATTGAAAATTTGCGGACCCTCTTCCACCAAGGGGGGACTAAAGGGAAAAATTTGAAAATTTGCAGACCCTCTTCTCCCAAGGGGGGACCAAAGAGAAAAATTCAAAAAATTGAAAATTAGCGGACCCTCTTCCCCCAAGGGGGGACCAAAGAGAAAAATTCAAAAATATGAAAATTTGCGGACCCCCTTCCCCCAAGGTGCTGTCTATTAATTATGTAAGGGTTTATAGGGGGAAGGGGGGTTTGAGAAATCGAAAACAAACAAAAATGTTTAGGGTTCTCATACAAAAAATATTACAAGGGGGTGGGGCTGTCGAAAAATCGTAATTTTTTTCTTACGTAATTAATGGACAGCCCCCAAAGGGGGTCCAAAGGGAAAACTTCAAAAATTTAAAAATTTGTGGGCCTCCTTCCCTACAAGGGGGGACCAAAGGGAAAAATTCAAAAAATCGGAAATTTGCGGACCTTCTTCCCCCAATGGGGGACCAAAGGGAAATTTAAAAAAAAATCGAAAATTTGCGAACCCTCTTCTCCCAAGGGGGGACCAAAGTGAAAAATTCAAAAATTTGGAAATTTGCGGACCCACTTCCCCCAAGGGAAAGGGAAAAATTCGAAAAAAAATTGAAAATTTGCGGACCTTCTTCCCCCAAGGGGGGACCAAAGGAAAAAATTCAAAAAATCGGAAATTTGCGGACCTTCTTCCCCCAATGGGGGACCAAAGGGAAATTTAAAAAAAAAATTGAAAATTTGCGAACCCTCTTCTCCCAAGGGGGGACCAAAGTGAAAAATTCAAAAATTTGGAAATTTGCGGACCCACTTCCCCCAAGGGGGGACCAAAGGGAAAAATTCGAAGAAAAATTGAAAATTTGCGGACCTTCTTCCCCCAAGGGGGGACCAAAGGAAAAAATTCAAAAAATCGGAAATTTGCGAACCCTCTTCTCCCAAGAGGGGACCAAAGTGAAAAATTCAAAAATTTGGAAATTTGCGGACCCACTTCCCCCAAGGTGGGACTAAAGGGAAAAATTCGAAGAAAAATTGAAAATTTGCGGACCTTCTTCCCCCAAGGGGGGACTAAAGGAAAAAATTCAAAAAATCGGAAATTTGCGGACATTCTTCCCCCAATGGGGGACCAAAGGGAAATTTAAAAAAAAAAATTGAAAATTTGCGAACCCTCTTCTCCCAAGGGGGGACCAAAGTGAAAAATTCAAAAATTTGGAAATTTGCGGACCTTCTTCCCCCAAGGGGGGACCAAAGGAAAAAATTCAAAAAATCGGAAATTTGCGAACCTTCTTTCCCCAATGGGAGACCAAAGGTCTTCAGTTTCAATGATAGGATGATTTTCATGCCTGCGGTAGGACTTTGACAGCTGCGGTAGAACTCGGTGGCTACCGCAGGGTGGAAATTTTTCCAAAAATCCGCAATATCACGCCAGAAAATGAATAAACATGGTTCTTATAACGGAATGCTGTTAACAACGTAAACCTCGAATGATGTAGTTTTGATTTCAAAACTTGTTATTGTAGTGTTCTTGATTATCAAATATTTTTAAACTCTCAATAATACAATAATAACTAAACCAGTCCTAGTGCAAAAAATATTATTGAAATGTCATTTTGTGGAATTATACCAATAGCTTGATCATAACAAAATAAGATTGTCCAACAAAACATGTTATGGAAGAGTAATGACTTGATAAGTTGCTAATCACAGAACAAGATATAAAAACAGGTTATGTTATTTCATAGTTATGAATTTGCTATTCTCCTCTGCTCGGGTAGGCTTTTACAAAAAAAACTCATATACCAAGGTAGATGACAATGAAACTGTCCCTGCACCTTCAGGACTATAATAATCTTTTTCAGCGATGTTCAAGAAATATTACAGTCACTGTTTACAATTAATCATTTTTATATTTCTTTGAAATATAAGAACTTTTACATTCATTCCCATAAATTCCTTAACACCCCATTTTCATTTTTTCCAAAAATTCGCACGTTTTGTTTAATATTTTCAATTTCTCCAAAAAATCGTTAAATTTTGTAATCTATATGCGTAGCAGGCAGCAAGACAATAATCGGACTGCTTTTCCTGAAAGTTTTAAGAAGTAGAACCCATGGATTAATGGGGACGAAAAATTTTTCCGTCCCTTAACACCCCATTTTACGGTATTTGTTTCTGCTCGGGATCCTCGGTCGCGCCAGATCACGCTCCACCTGGTCCGCCCATCGTGCCCTCTGCACTCCACGCCTTCTTGTGCCAACCGGATCAGTAGCACCAGCTTTGCTGGGTTGTTATCCGGCATTCTTGCAACATGCCCTGCCCACCGTATCTTTCTGGCTTAGGCCGCCTCCTGGATGCTGGGTTCGCCGTAAAGTTCAGCGATCAACGTGGTTCATCCTTCTCCGCCACATACCGTTCTTCTGCACACCGTCGAAAATTGTCCTTAGCACGCGTCGTCCGAAAACTTCAAGTGCTTGCAGGTCGTCCTTGAGCATGGTCCATGTCTCGTGTCCGTAGGGGACCACCGGTCTTATTAGCGTTCTGTACATGTACATTTGGTGCGTGGGTCTAAAAGACCGTAGCTTCTCCTGGAGCCTGTAGTAGGCCCGACTTCTGCTGATGATGCGCCTTCAAATTTCACGACTCACATTGTTGCCGGCCGTCAGTAAGGATCCGTGGTAGATGAAGTCTTCCGCCACCTCAAAGGTATCCCCGTCTATCGTAACATTACGATCCAGACGAATCCGGTCGTGTTCGGTTCCGCCCACCAGTATGTACTTTGTTTTGAAGTGAAGTGAAAATCCCCGACTGTTGAGCCCGGCTCGTCGCATCAAACCTTTCAGAGCGATGTTGAAGAGTAGACATAAGAGTCCGTCATCTTGTCGCAGTCTCCGGTGAGATTCAAATAAACTGGATAGTTCACCCGAAACCTTTATGCAGTTTTGCACACTGTCCATCGATGCTTTAATCAATCTAGTCAGCTTCCCAGGAAAGCCGTTTTCGTCCATGATTCTCCATAACTCTGTGCTGTTGATACTGTCGTATGCCGTTTTGAAGTCTACGAAAAGGTGATGCATTGGAACCTTCACGAGATTTCTGGAGGATTAGCAGTACGGTGAAGATCTGGTCCGACCGTCGATGAAGCCAACTTGATAACTTCCCATGAACTCATTCGTTCTAGGTGACCCCTAGATTGCCCCTTCCTTCCACTTCTCCGGTAGCTGTTCGATTTCCCAGATCCTGACTATCAGCCGATGCAGACAAGTGGCCAACTTTTCTGGGCCCATCTTGATAAGTTCAGCTGCGAGTCAAGTCAATTTTATACCTAATAGCTTAATTTTTGGAACACGGTGAGATACGTACAGTATTTAACCCTATACAAAAATTTAAATGAATTGGTGGTCAATTTTAAGACTTAATTATAGCGGCAAGAGCTTAAAATAGGTGCACCTGCCCAAATGATGCAAAACTCTACTGCTTTCTAGAAGACCCCTGTCGCTTAGCATGGACTTTCTTTTAGACGAATTAAAGAAATTGCAGCATTGTGTTTAATTAGCTGTTCTGCAATTATCCCTCATCTAGCAATAATGCCAATGTCAGCTACAAAGTAGTAAAGCAGGCTGAATTTCTTGAAAATTACAATAAATAACTTGTTGGTTTTCCGTTGCATTTGATCTACACGGCTGACTCGTATCAACCCCCTAATTTACCATGGTGCAGTTGAGGTAAGAGTCTTTCACTGATACTCGGACAATGATAAGGGGATTAGACTTTGTTATGAGCCACTCTTTGGAGAGAAATGAAGGGTTAATCTGCCCCATTCACAAGAAAGACGACCATTTGAAATATGAGAACTTCAGAGCGATCACTATTTTGAATGTTGTCTACAAAGTGCTATCCCAGATCATCTTCTGTCTTCTGCCACCTAAAACGAATGAGTTCGTGGGAGCCGGCTTCATCGACGGCCGTTCGTCAACGGACCAGATCTTCACCGGACGGCAAATTCTCCAGAAATGCCGTGAATACCAGGTCCCAACCTGTTTTGTCCAGTTCATTCGAATCTCGCCGAAGACTGTGACAAGATGATGGACTCTCATGCCTACTTTCCAACATCACTCTGGAAGATGTAATGCGACGAGCCAGGCTCAACAGCCGGGGTACGATCTTCACAAAATCCGATCAATTGTGTGTGCCTTGCGGACGACATGAACATTATCGCTAGAACATTTGGAACGGTGACAGAACTGTACACTGGCCTGAAACGCGAAGCAGCAAAGATCGGAATGTTGATGAATACGACCAAAACAAAGTTCATGCAGGCAGACGGGGTCTCCAGTTAGCCTAGTGGTTAAGGCTATGGATTGCCAATCCGGAGACGGCGGGTTCGATTTCCGTTCCGGTGTGGAAAACTTTCTCATCTCCCTGGGCACAGTCTATAATTGTACTTGCCACACAATGTACAAATTCATGCAATGACAGTCAAAGAAAGCCCTTCAATTAATAACTGTGTAAGTGCTCCAAGAACACTAAGTTGAAGAGAGGCAGGCCAAGTTCCAATGCGAACATCGAGCCATAAAGATGAAGAAGAGCTGACAGGCAGAACCGAACACGACCGGGTCCGTCTGTGACGATAGACGACGATACTTTCGAGGTGGTGGAGGTATTTGTCTACCTCAGGTCCTTACTGACGGCTGACAACAATGTGAGTCGTAAAATACGAAGGCGCATCATCAGTGGAAGTCGTGTCTACTATGGGCTCCAGAAGAAGTTGCGGTCGAAAAAGATTTACCCCCGCACCAAGTGCATCATGTACAAGACGCTGATAAGACCGGTGGTCTTCTACGGACATGAGACATGGGCCATGCACGAGGAGATTGAGGAGAACCTGGAAGCAAGGCGGAGTTTTCGAGCGACGCGTGCTAAAGACGATCTTCGGCGGTGCAATTTACGGCGAACCCAGCATCCAGAAGGTGGCCAAAGCCGGAAGGATACAGTGGGCAGGGCATGTTGCAAGAATGGTGAACAGCAACCCTGCAAAGTTGGTGTTAGCGACTGATCCGGTTGGTACAAGAAGGCGTGGAGCGCAGAGGGCACGATGGGCGGACCAGGTGGAGCGTGACTTGACGAGCATTGGGCGTGAACTGTGTATTATGCTTAATATTGTTGATTGAGTTTACTAAACAAATACTAAACAAATGGATGAGCCACCCAAGCAATACACATGTTATATAAGAGTTACGACAGCGCAAGTTTTGATTGTATAGATGTGAATTTGACGTAATTCTGACATAATGCTAGAATAACGTCGAATTAACTTCTATACAACCAAAACTTGCGCTGCCATAACTGTTATATAACATGTGTGTTGCTTCGGCACTCTCGAACTGAAATTCGGGCTTGCAGATGCAAGCCTCCCACCCGCCAACTAAATATCAAAGTTCACACGGAGGCTAGTTACCCGATTATCTGTTAGGTTGCTCGCTGCCTGGCCAGAACCACGAGTGGGTATGGAGAAGAGCTGTTGAGAAGAAGCTGAGGCAGCATCCATTTATAACGTAACGCTAAAATCGACATTTATCGCAATCTCACCCCCCCTCCCCCCCTCCTTCCGTAACTGATTTTGTATGAACACCTGAAAATGTTAGCATGGATGCTCGATGGGGTCTATAATACGCGTACTCAACTTTAACAGTGCCTGATATTCAAAAATATGTTGTAAATTAGTTGCAGTGAATGGAATCGTTATTCGTTTTGTTTACTGAAGAACAGTAAAGAAACGGTCAAATCCGCTTATACAAAGTAAACATTCAATTTTGATAAACCACCAAGCTTACTCTGCTGTTCTGGTTTGTTTTGAACACTATCGAACCTTGCTTAATGATCAAAACGACATTACATTATTACATATCAGTAACAAATTTTGAAAACGACGTATAAACAATGGTGAAGCATTGATTATACGTCGTTTTCAAAATTTGTTACTGATATAACCAATAAGTACTCCATAAGCTTGAGAAAAGATCAAAACTAAAATGAGTGTTGTTCTGTTTTTCTTTCAGTCGAACGATATTTACCAGCTACCAATTAGATGAGTTAGAAAAAGCCTTCAAAGAAGCCCACTACCCCGACGTTTATGCCCGAGAAATGCTTTCGCTGAAAACGGATCTTCCAGAGGATAGGATACAGGTGAGTCACCGAACTTTTTATCGCCTCTTTAAATTATATCCCAGCAAGTCACAGTGCTACGCTTGCTATGTCAGGCCGGCCGATACAGTTTTCTGGGTCAAGGATAAGTGCTGCTGTGTTGCTTCCTCGCAAGGGTTGATTTGCATAACAAACCCTGACAAAGGATCACGTTGGAAAACGTTGCTCTATTCTATTAGACAATAGGTTTCCCGCGAGTCTGCGAAACTGCGTGCTGAAGAACCCTTCTGCCTGTAGTTGAAATTAAGACTCGTCATGCCCATTTCTTCGCTGTCACTGAAAAATTCGAAATATTCTAATGCGCTTTGTTCCCGAAATTGTACCACACTGGATGGGAGTTTGTTGTTTCACCACCAGGCACAAAACAGTCCTCATCGGGATTGGAATTCCAACCTTTAAAGCGCGTAAATCATCCCAACTCTGGCCGAACAGCACCACCGGTGCCGTCGGGTGTTGACGTGGATGTGTAATTTAATCTCCGCTCGCTATTTCAGGAAGCAAGACGAAAACGAGCCAACTTCACACTTGAGGATAAAGCCAAGGTGTTTGTGTTGGCAAAATATTTCCAATATGGCTGCGCGCGATATCCCTTTTGTCTTAATTAACAATCACAATCCTTTTGTGTTGTCCGTTTCTCACTTTTATTTCTTCGTCGCTCGCGCTCTCAGCCTATTCTGTGAACTTGAGGTTTACCGTAATCGCAGTGTGCCGTGTGCTTCTCGCCTACTTTGGGATTCACTTTATGCTGCTGGTTCAAATGAAAATCTCGCTGCCTTGCATGCCACTGTAAACGAGCGAACACTGAATTGAATTCTCGGATTTTGACGGCTACGCAGTCTTGTTAAATTATGTAATCCACAGTATGTACCAACATTTACACCATCCGACAGTTAAAATTAGACAAAATCACAGCAAACAAAAAACGAAACACGTATCGTAAGTAGGGAACAATTACTAACAGTCACATTCAATAAGAAAAATATAATTATTTTAGTTTCCCCTGAAGAAGACACCATCCAAAGTGTCGAAACGTCGGGTTAGATAACAACTCGTTTTGATTTAACAAGACTGCGTAGCCGTCAAAATCCGAGTTGCACAGAATACAGTCGATTCTCCCCCATCTACTGAATTGAATTAAATTCCTTTTGTTGAAGACTTTTCTCCACCCTGCTTGGCACTTATTGAGTTATTTAATTAAAAGAGACAAAAAATCACATCTAGTTAGTCTTTTTTACAGCTTTTAAATGGGACATCATCCGGAAATATTGCAGCAAGCGCTCGTTGTCATGTCACGAAAAAAGGGCGAAAAAATTCGGTTCCTGAGCATCCGTTTGTGGACAGCTCTCCAAGTTTTCACAGCTTTTTTCTGCTAATAAAGTACAGATACAATTAAAATGTAACACACTCCATATTTCGTGCAATAAATTGAAGCCATTTTGGTATTCATAAATTTACTCTAGTTCGCTACTAAAGCAAACGGGGAAAAAATGTGCTAACAAGGGCACCGTCGGACTAAAAAAAATCTCGTCTGATGAAAGGCAACACTGCAAAATTACCAATTAGTCCGCATGCGCCACCCCACGCTGTCCTTGCTACGCCACCCACCTACAACCACCCGTCGACAACGAACCGCTGCTGTTGCGTCGTTGCCCGCTGCTGAGGTGTAGAGAGCTAGACTTTCCCCTTCGCAGCACTGGGTGCTCCATGGCCTGCTGCTACCATAGAAACCATCCCCACAGCTTCCATGGTAATCTGGGGGAGAAAATTTATCTCACTAATACAATCTCCGTCGGCTCCGAGTTACATCCACAGTCAAGCACGACAAATTGAGTTTGTTCGGAGATCTAAGTAATCGTTGACTGTGTGTCGCCCCAAGTGCCCCCTCCCGCCCCTGTGTCGACTGGGTGGTAAATACTGCTGTGCCCCGGAAGCACGGGACTCCACACCGCGGTACCTCTTCATTTCGCTTTTATTCCTCGTAATATATTGATAGCTAATACCGAGAAGCACAGACTCGCAATACACTGCTACTTTACTTCGAGCTTGTACGACCCGACTGGTAGCTAACAGTTCTCCTGCTGCTGATGCTACTTTGCGCTTCCTTTTGCTATCATAGCAAACCATGTGGAGTACTACCGGAGCTACTATTATCTATGTACAACTACAAAGTAGGCTATGTACTCGGCTAAGAGCCGAGCGAAGGTGGTCCCAAATTAGCTATTTGGATTTGTTAGCTGATGCCGCCGCTGCCACTGTGAAGCACACAAATTTTCGGAAGAAAATATGCTGATGTGAAGATCTATGTTTGTTTTTTTAATTATTGTGATGTGACGGTAACAGTATATTTTAAAAATAATTTAAAAATAACAAGTTGTGAACCATATATCTTGTACACGTCAGCATGTTAGTATTATTTCAAACAGTGAAAATGTTATACCACATCAACTAGTATAGGTATTCTCGCTGTTGGCTGTATCCGTCTGACGGAAATGCCGCCGGTATTTTCAAATCATGTTCTTGCTACCGCTGCTATTCGAGAAACGGAATTGTATAACAGTTTGACATCAGCAGAATCATCTATTTAGATTAAATGTAAATGTCAATTTCAAATATTTTATTGTAATTGTAGTTTTTAATGAAAGTTTTACATGCAGTCTTGGGAATATTTGTAATTAGTTGTTTTCATTAAAAAAAAGAAAAAAGAACAGCTGAACATTAAACTAGTTTAGCGAAAATGAATTGATGCGTATGGAAAAGTTAAACGCTTTTAAGAGTTGCTATACTGAGCTTCAGTGAAACCGATCAATGAAATAATCCACAGTGGTCCAGAACCCAGATTCGCGAAGAAAAATGCATTCAGCACCTTGAAATTATGTTTTGGACGAAAATGGTCTTCTACAAAGTTGTTCATAACAATTAGGCCGCCCTTCCTCTCTAATGTACATGAGAATTAGAGTGATCCATCTTTTCAAGAAAAATGGAAACCACACTTTTAAATTTGCAAGAACAACTATTTATAGTTTTTACAGTTGTAGATCTAACAATCTTAAGCAAGTTTGCTGAAAACAGTTTTTATGTATTTTGACCGATTAAGAGCAATTTTTCTAAATTAGCTTAGGGTGGATCATGACAACCCAGTTTTCTGGCTTCTGGTTCTGGCTGTTTTATCAAAGTCGTCCAAAAAAACTTATAAAGCATTTGCAAACGCGACGTTTCGTGCGCAGAGATTGTCGTTATCGCTTTCCGTTTAAAAATTACAGGTGTTATTTATGCCGGACGTAAAACAATTTTTAATTTTCCAAATCCTTCGATTTTTTTAAGGGGAATTCCAAATCTAAACAATTCGGTAGACAATTTTTAGCAACACATCCTTTTAAAACAAATCGAAAGCAAAAATTCTCGAACTTTTGGAATAAAAATCCAGGAAGAATTGCTAAAAGCTTTGAACTTGAATCAAATATAAGTATATTTCTTGAGTCTTTTCCAAAAGTTATTCGGATACTGCGAATTTCTTCAGGAATGTCGACCAAAACGAATTGATATAATTATTATTAAAGAGCTTTGGCACCTACCCCGGGCAATCGGAATACCAAAAAGGATTATGTTCTGTGGATCTCATAAGCCGGTTTGCTTATATCCTAATGAGTCTGCTTCGGATGTACTGTCAGTTGTGATGATTCAGGAACCGCCTAACTATACTACAGGTTTCACGAATCAACGCTTTCAGGATGCTGTTCAGGTCCTTCTTCAATTCCAGCTCGTCAAAGGACCTTAGGAGAGATTTGGGGACAACTCCGGTTGCCGAGATGACAACGGACGTCCTCCAAGTGCCACATCTGCTTCAACTCCTCCGCTAGGTCGTGGAACTTGGTTTCCTTAACGTTGATTGGACATTATAGTCTAACGGTACAGCGATGTCGATGAGGGTTACCCGCTTCATCTTTTTGTCCACAATGTCGGACGGGTTGGCACAAAGAAGGACGTCCGTAATAATCTCGCGAACCCAGCACAGTTTTATGCAACTATTTTCCATAACCGGGTCCGGCTGATACTTGTAGTAGGGTACAAATCTGTCGACCAAGTTGCGCTTTAAAGCAAGCTGTTGGTGCATAATCTTGGCCACTTCGTTGTGACGATCGAGGTAGGCTGATCCATCTAACACTGAACAGCCTGCAACGTCATGCTCGATCGTTTCCTACAGCGCATCGCACTTCCTACAGCGGTCCTCCACGTCTTCGTGCAATATGTACCGCCGATAGTTATTCGTCGCAATTACCCGGCCCTGGATGGCTACCATGAAACCTTCTGTTTCCGAGATGGGGTGCGGGGGGGGGGCAGCCACGTGTTCTACGCCACCTCATCGATGTGCTCAAGCTCCAGTTGACGGAGGTGCGTCCCATGCAACTCCTTTTGCTTCCACGCTACGATCATCTAATCAACGGTCTTGATGTCGCAGTTCAGCTGGTTATTTTCCTGTTCCAGATGCAGGGCGCTGTAACCGTTGTCAGCTTCACATACAGTGCGGTACATTTCATGACGGTTCTGGCTTCTACGAAATATGCCCTCAACTGCTGGACCTGGGGGAGACATAGTGCCTGGATATTGGTGTCGCCTCTTCCTCCTACTGCGCGTGGCAGGATGACTCTCGACTTTGGATGGCACATGCGGTGCTTGGCGAACGCCTCTCGTACAGCTCGTTCTAACGCCTCGAGGTCAGCCTTTATCACCACCAAGCTGAAGGTCTACAAGGGCACATTAAAATTGTTGATCGTCTTCACCTTGACAGAAGGCTGCTCAGAATACACTTGACACGATACAACAACTTGTCCTGCAGTTCCGTCTTGTTCGTTGTGTGGCGAAAGCCTATCAGTTGCAGGAAGCCCAGGTATTTGCACGCTTCGCCTTCAACCATATTCCGAATCTCCTCCTGTTCGTTGACGCGGAACCAGCTGGCGTCCGGATGCCGTTGCTGAACACCGTCACAAGTTGATGCACCTTCTGTACTGATTCCGCAAACAGCTTCAGGTCGTCCATAAACAAAGTGTGTACTCCTTCGCCCACTTTTCAGTTAGTAGCCATAGCATTGGTTGAGTGCTCTGCTGAGGGGATTCATCGCAAGGCAGACCATAGCGGACGAAAGGTATCGCCTTGAAATTTCCCCTCCTGATGCTGAGAGTTCTGGACCGCCACACAGCTGTTCCGTCGGTAATTTGTAGGGACGTCCTGGGTGGTCATAAGTTAAAATACACATAAATAAAAACAAAAAAAAAGGGACGTCCTCCACATCCCCATAGCTTGTTGCATCAGCCTGATCACGAAGAAGGTACGAGTGCGGTACTGAGTTGTACTCTTTCTTGTAGTCGATGTACGCCATGCTCAGGTTCCTCTGCTTTTCGGTGGCTTGACCCAAAATGACTGCATATATGGTGACCTGATCTTTGCAGACTTGCGTATTCTTGCGACACCCTTTTAGTTCCTCGGTCATCACGTTGTTGCCATCGCAGAGGGCTTGTATCCTCCTCGCTATTACCGACGACAGCACTTTGTACAGACTTGAAAGGCACGTGATTGACTGTACATTGCTGGATCACCTGTGTTTTGGTCCTTCGGCAGAAGATAAGTGATACCCCTGGTAATGATCTCTGGTAGCTGCGTGGGGTGTTCTAACACTATGTTGGAGCATTCCACCATCCTCTCGTGGATCATTGTGAGTATTTTATACCAAAAATTGTGCACGAAATTGGATCCTGCTGCAACCCAATTTCTGGTATACCGGTCAGCCTCACGTATGTCCTGGGCGATTACTACGACCGCGGCCATATCTCCAACTCCAGTACACTGTCGCTCTTCTTCTGCCAACCACATCCCATTGTCGCTGTGCTGGACAGGGTTCTCCCATAGATTGGCCTAGAACTGTGTAACGTCGCCAATCTCCGGTAGGCCTTGTCCATAATCAGGTTTGTCGTTGTAGAACTCCCTTCCGTCAATGTTGAACATCCGGGTTTGTTCTTTCCGCTTTGAACATTCTCCATAACGCCACAATCGTTTCGCAAGAGCACTCAACCGCTGTGCAACCGCTGTGTCGAGGATCTCCGTAATGTTGACTTCTGTGAGATCTCGGAGTTCTGAGGGCTTCACAATTTCAGCAACATAACGAATTAGCCTCGATGATCGATTTCCTTGCTTGTACTGTGTTAATCGACCAATCTTGTTCCGCAATGTAGCGATCCGGTACTCCAAACGTCGCATCCACGCGGGTTTTGTGTGCTGGGGTGTGTGCGACCTTTACCGTCTCTTTGCGGGCGCGTCCGTAATCCCAGCGTCTTGACAACAACCACCTTCACTGAATTTACAGTAAACTGCAGATACTCGAGGTTCTGTATGGCCTCCAAGTAATGTGTGGCAAAATATCATGGTTTAGGATGCTTACTGCACTTGTTAACCGATAGGAATCCCGCAGCTTTGGTATTCGGTGCCGGGATATGGGGTCTGTCCCACGGAACTGCGTGACTGCTGTGGCCATGTGGAGCGCTAGTTCATCTCGTAATTGCTGTCGTTGTATATTCGCTGTTGGTTGTGTAGCAGTGGGTGTAGTCGAACCACGACTCTCACTTCCATTGGATGCATCCAGCCCAACAGAACTCCTTCTCAACGTATCGCTCGATCTTGTACTCTCCTCTGCAAATTCCCTCTGCGCTTCCAGCTTTCCGTTGGTGGAACTTTTAATACTCAGCCGCTGGATGCCAGAATAGACGCTATTTGAGCCGCACGTCTTTATTGAACAGAGGCTCGAGACGTACCTCCTCAATCTAGTTGAAGCCAGAAGGACAACCGTGCCTAGGCTGCACTACACGCTAAGCTCACAGCTCATAACTAGCGTACATCGATTGACCGGAAACAAGAGGTAAGCATTTGTGAGGACCCGAGCTTAGTTAGACCACTCTTGTTGACTCACCATATTGCACACGTTTGCATTTAAATCATTTTATTTCGCAAAATCTAACCGCCGAAAACAATTCCGAACTGCACTTTTCAAGCGTAATCTATATGACTATTGATTTTCATCACTAGTCAAATATAAAATACCTGTAATTGAATATTTCCGTTTAATTTACACTGCATCCAGCAATGCCTCTGCTAACAGTTCCTCCTTGCAATTCAATGCAATTAACACCACACTAAAATAATGAACTAAATATCCGTGGAAATCGAATGAAATGCCTATCTGTGACTGTCTGACTACCAGAACTGCAAAAACCAGAAACCGACAGCAAAGATCATCGCAACCGGATTCTCTGTTCTTGCACTGCGCACACCTTCCACCTGGGTACAGAGTAGTAATGCAATAATTTCCGGTATCTGCTCTCTATGTTACCGGGGGTTCCGACACCGGCGTGATCAACGGCGAGCCGGTGTAAAGTTGGTTACTTTACCACTTTCCTGTTTTGAAATTAGATCGGTTAGTTAGACAACCCGAATGTTGGCGAAATGCAACTTTTGCGCATAGTAGCTGTACATACAGTACGAAACTATCGTTTTTCAGATGGAGGCAGCCAGACAGCCAGCCAGCCAGCCAGCATCCATCCGGGCTTATTTGTGGATTTATCGTTGCATCCCAACAGGAAAAGTTGATTCCGCCAGCAACAACCGGAAATGGCGGAGCGATATCGTACTCTTGGCCGGGCTCAGATGCACGAATGAGAGCGATACAGTTCGGCGTGGTGAGGTTGAATATGGAAACCCCAATGCAGAATTGAAACACCATCCATTAGTGTGCTACTGGGGAATGCAGTCACTGTTTGGTAGGTGCCCTGCCAGTGGTTTTCAATTTCGAAGGTTAGTGCAGTGGAATTTACTCTTATGGCACTCATACAAACTTCAGAGGCAATAATCTGACGAACCAAGCCGCACTAGTTAATCCTGGCTTCACTTGCAAAAAGAGGCAGATTTTCCAAATCGAACGCATTTATTTGCGAATTTTTAGGATTGGTGCTCTCGGCAACGTGAGAAAGGGACTGAGTCGGCCATTATGGCAGCCATATTAGTATTATCTGATGTTGCTCCTTAATACAACCCGCTTAAATATATAGAAGTTGTGAACCCCTGCGCTAGACAAAACAGGCATGCAACAAAATTCGCTCGTTTTGGCATGGCCGACGTCAGCCAGTCAGGATGCCTAGGCAAAGGCGAGATTATTTCATTATAAACATTATCAAATTATGACTGTGATAATAAATTGTGCTAGTCTTTCGTCCTTTTGGGGATGGTTTGTCGATGTGCGCTTCGTTGGGCCGCCTTCCGAGCTCCGAGCTCAGAGCTGGTCGGTTTGAAGCAAATGCGAGAGTTGAAAAGCTGCTGCTACCAGCTCGACAAGAAGTTCGGTCAAACATAAATGGGTGCTGACGGGTGACGAACTTTCCCGGCCGGGGATCTTCCCGGGGCCAAGAAAAACGAACGTCAGTCAGCCGGGACGGGACGGGGTAGCTGGGCTCATCCGTTGGGTATTTGTTTTGGCGTACACACGAGAGTGAGAGAAATTGAATTAAATTACGATTATTGCTTTTTATCGCTTCACATAAATTTAATAAATTAAATCAAAATCTTTATCACAACATAATAAACAATGCAGTTAATGGTGTAGAAAACGATTCTATTATGGGAATAATAGCCGGCAGGTTTAAGTGATCTGTTGCCATCCGTTGCATTGGTGAGTCGGAAGGATGCCAAACAACGGAAACGGGTTCACTTTTGACACAGATTATCTTCGGATCGGACTTTGGGAGGAAATTTAGCGGAGAAATTTTCGACCACCATAAAGCATCCGATAATAACTGTTTGGGCCATAGAGCGGAAAAGTTAGGATAATTTATCGCAAGTGGCGCGGAAGTAGTTCCTAGTAGGAACGTAGTTCATTTATCACTAGAGAAAATGTTCCAATGCTTGCCGTCACCACCAGTCTATAGGGCAGAAGTTTGCAGTCGATGAAGGTTTTCAGCTTTTCAGGCTACCATGAGTTCCTTGATACGCCGTAACGCTGTTGCCGAGATAATGTTTCAATGGAATTTGATGCATTCAGATGACCGGAAGTATCAGCAAATCCTGTTCCGGAAAGATGCATTCAGAACTTGTTTGCATTTATCAGCTTTAGCCAGCTCGCTTTCTCACGCTACTCATGAATTCAACCATTTGGTCATTGACGGAGGAGTACGCTATCTATCAGCAGTTCCTCAATAAGGCAGGGAACAGATCTAGTTGACGTCACACAATGGTCGGAAAAAGATAAAGTTCGGCCAAATCTCTTTTTATGTGTTTAATCGAAGTTATAGGTTGCCTAGATATGTTATATAGTATTTTTAGTGTTTAAAAAGGGGTATTCAAAAATTACGTAATTTGAATAATTTCAAAAAACGGTGAAAATCAGTAAACCCCATATTTTTTGCGTTTTTTAATAGAAAATCAATTCGAATTAAAATAAATGATTATCTTTCGATCAAATCCAATCAAGTTTGTTCAAAACGTGTGAAAAATGTGGAAAGATAAATTTTATTTCGATCAATAATGGAAAAACAACGTAAAATATATGAAAAAACAGGACTTTTTTAAATAGCTCTAATTTGAAAAACAGCAAATTTCTGCAAAATATTTAAACGTTTTTAGGCAGCTCCAAGCATGATGTTTAAGATGTACTACTCGAAATTGCGGCGACACGTGACGACACGAACCGTTTTTTAACTTAAAAATTACCAAAGTTTCTAAGGTACAATACCGTCGTTGGGGGTGAGAATGGGTCAAAAAAGGATACTCAAAGATAGTTTGTCAAATAACAAATGCAATTGAAGTCGAAATATTTTTTTATTTGGTATGTATACTCTCCTATGTGGTAACGATAGTTTAGCAAGAAAGTATGAAGTATGAAAGTATGATCATTGGCCTCTATATTGCCAAAGCAAATCACTCCATCTCAAGATAGAGGGTCGTTCAAATATTATGTTACACAACAGCTCACATTATTAGATCCTCTCCCGCAATAATATTTAAACGGATTTTTAAATAAATTTCCTAGCGAGTCCTAGCACAACGGTAGACTTATTCTTCTATCTTTAGTATTTTTATGTATTTTTGAATGACTCTTATACTGCCTCCATTCGCACAACAGTCCCATGTGAATAGGAAACTCAGAAAACATGGGGCTGTTATGCGAATAGGGGCAGTATATGTGACTCTTAACTCATAAAGTTCAAGTTAAATACTCAATAACCAACCTCGTATGCCGCAATTCAACGTTCGTTCGCATTCCGACATTGTGCTATGTTACCGATTTTATAACCCCGGCATTTCCTGGATTCCACTACCAACTGACTGTTTCTCAATATTTCCCTAAAATTTCAAAAATGAGTGGAAAAGAAGAACGCCATTAAGTCTGTTATATGAGCTTACGATATTGCAGTACACTAAATATTAGCTGATGATTAGAGGAACTGTCCAGACGCATGGATTTATTGTTATAAATGATTTTAGGCACTAAACGTATGAACACACTCGCTTGACACTTGTTCGACATATTTTCGAAAAAAGCGTGATTTTATGAAGATACGGTAAACATGACACCACTCTAACGTCAAATGGGGACTGGAAAACAAGTTGAATTTTTAGTTAAGGTTATGTGCACTCGATAACTTGCTTGACCCAATCTCACCACCATTCTTAACATTTAGACATAGGGTCGAAAATATTAAGTTTTTAAATAAAAGATCAATGACAGCCCGCTTTTTTCATTACATCAACCAGGTAATACCTACAGCTAACCACTTATAAGAAAATTTATGGTTAGGTACTTGTGTTAAACATTACGGCGGAGAAATTTTTTCAGAGTGATTTACTAGTAGTTTCATCATATAAGTTTAGCCACATATTTAACAAAAAACAATAATTTGTAAAACATATTATTCTGCATCATGACGTGTAAAAACATCTCCCCTTTGAAATAATATAAAGTTTTGAATATAAATTAGCGATAGTTATTGAGCTATTTCAAATTTTATGTTTCTCCGTTTTGACCCAATCTCACCCCCCAGACCCATTGTCACCCCCATCGACGGTATATGAAAATTTGAAAAGTTTTGTGACATATTAATTTTGCACCATACGTGCATTCAAACAGTCCAATAACAAGCTTTCATATGCTGGATAACTTAAAACATATATTCCATTCTCAAAATATTATTATTTTACTTTTTTCGAATAATTCATTTTTTAATTTTATGACTAAGGCCACTTTGGCAGTGAAAATGTCATTGAAATACAAAAGCTGGTATGCTTTTAATTAGGAATCATAAAAGTACAATACATTAACTTTGTTATAAGGTGAAATAAAGTTTAAAAATATCAATTTCGTTTTTAAGGAGTTTTGGCCGCCCCTTTGTATGGAGCCCGACCAATGTGCGTCACTTGCGACAATGGCCAAGTTAAGCTGCCAACGATGACCAATAACACCGCAGTTGGTGAAAGCAAAGATGTTCAACCTTGGTGCCTTGGACGCATACTGGCCGTAGAACGAGCAACTGTCCAAAGAACACATCGTCTGAACATTCTACCGCTCTGAGCTGAACCAGCTATACCCAAGCAGCACACATGTTACAAAGGAGTGTTAACAGCGCAAGTTTTTGGTTGTACAGGAGCTACATTCATGTAATTCTAACCCAAAGGCAGAATAACTTGAAAATGACTCGTGTGCAACCAAAAACCCGCGCAGCCGACACTCCTTTGTAACATGTGTGCTGCTTGGGTAGGCATGTCTCGTAGCGTTGAAAAACACCGCCAATACAGTCTGCATTGAGTCAGTAACGCCGCGAAAGAAGCGCTCGAATGCTGTATCTACATTTTCGTGTTTTGACAGTAGTTTTATCCATGGTAAAATTGCTCAAAATCGCAATCTCAAACGGACCGGACACCATGTGCTCCAGGCACATGGTCGTTTCCGTAACATACTCGGACTGCCCCATTTATTCATCTGCAGACACGTACCAGCCATGGGAAGACACGTGCTATGCCTTCACAAGAGCATTCTACCCCGCGCATGGAGTAGCGCACTGCTTTACTTTGCAACGAACTTGCCGACAACGACAGGTGGTGCGTTGGGACTTGGTACTCGCGGCATTTTTGGATGATTTGCCGCACGGTAAACATCAGGTCCGTTGTCGAGCGGCGATCGATGAAGCTGGCTTGATAACATCCCACAAACTTATTCAATTTAAGTGAAACACGGAAAATGATCTGGGATAGCACTTTGAAGGCGGCTTTCAGAATTGTGATCGCTCGGAAATTCTTACACTTCAACTCGTCATCTTTCTCGTACATGGGACATATAACCCCTTCCTTTCACTCCTTCGCTAGCTGCTCGGTCTCCCAGATCCGGTCAAGTGGCCAACTTTTCCTGTCCCATCTTGATGGGTTCCTCTCCGATACCATCCTTACCAGCTGACTAATTGTTCTTAAGCTGCTGGATAGCACCCACAACTTCCCTCGACGTAGGAGTTTGATCGTTGTTTCTCCCTGCTGTTCTAGCATCAATCATTTCATCCGCTGTCTTGGTCTTCCATGTCTGCTCTCCCCGCACCATTCAGATTTTCTGCTCAACAGACACCCGGACAGAAGGTACAGGTAGTGTGGTGTTAAAGATCGTCTGTTACCAAAAAATTAAAAAAAAAATCAAAGTCACGACTACTCTTTCCTCGACCCACTTAACAACATTCCCATGGTTGCCAAGCCAATTGCTTCAGAGAGGGCCTAGTGCACATCGTACCCTCAAGGATATTTGTGTAGCCTACAGCAACGAACATCGATGACTCACTTTGGGGATTCCAGCGTGGTAGCATGCTATGGCGCTTAGCCAGTTTCCCAAGTGGTCCTCACCACTCCTTTTGTCCTCGGAAGGCAGGCAGGATTGACACCACGCCTGCCTCCAACTGCACAGCAAAAATCACGAACTGATACCGCGTTCGCAGCGATTTGACCTTCCCGTAAGTAAGACCCTATCAGCCAGCACACAAAAGGACGTGGCGACATGTGGACTGCACCTGCCCCGACCTTGCCGAGGACCCCTTTCCATCCACGGGCTCGGATCCAATCTAACAGACCTGCAACGCTACCAGGGTATTCTCCCCGCGGCCACTTAATCGCTGTAAGGGTCGATTTCGACCAATGGGCACCAGTATGCCCTACGTAGTCGACTCCGAACCCCTGGACCACCCCTGTATAGCGTATGCACTATCCGTTTCCCGAGTCCACGCGCCACTTCCTCTGTAGATGATAGCCGTTGAAACAGCATTCCAGCCAAACTCATCCCTACACCTACACATCCTCTGAACAAGATTGTCCGGAGTTGTGTCCTCCCCGCATGTGGCAAGCATGCGGTCACGCATTGTGCGAAAACGCGGGAACACAAACAAAACGTGTTCTGCCGTTTCCTCTAAACCAGCACAAACCGGACATTTGGGGGAAACCGCATGACCGAAACGATGTAGATACTGTCGGAAGCAACCATAACCTGAAAGGATCTGAGTCAGGTGGAATGTTACTTCCTCATGGCGCCTGTTAACTCAACTATCTATCCTCGGGAACAGCCTGTGGGTCCATCTTCCTTTGGTGGAACTGCACTAAGCTGGGCCGCGATACCATAGTATGGACATAGCGACAATAGTCAAAAGCTTGGGCTTACATCTTAGAACTATTGGACATCATCCGGGACAGTGCCACTACAACTGTGGAACTTCTTTTGCAGGTGAAGGTAAGCTCATCGTCGATCATCACACCCAAGTGTTTGACGGAGCGCTTCGACGTGATAGTGCAATCGCCTACACTGATGCCAACTCCAGGTTACTGGATCTCATCCACGCCTCCACAGCCACAGATCGAATGGGCAGTAGTCAACTCCACTTCTTCGGTCGATTCACCGTAGACTTCCAGCGTAATGTCGTCTGCAAAGCCGACGATCTCCATTCTTTGAGGGCTATGATCATGACGCGAAAAAAACCCCTCGATGATCCCCTCTGGAGGTTGCTCTGTAGGAGTCATTACACCTCTCGTCTTGGCAATCACGATCCTGTAGGCATCACCCCACGGATTCGCATTGGCACTCTGACAGAGACCCTTGAAGCAGGCCTTTTTGCTTGCCCTTATCTCGGTCTTCAGCGCGACTTTTTCAACGGCGAACATCATCCGCCATTCGTTTCGCTATTCCTCAGAGCGTGCCTGCTGCTTCCACCACCGCCTAGCTCGTAGGCCGGCGTGGCGTAGGTCCACAATCGCTTGAGTCCACCAGTAAGCCAGTGGTCTCCCATTTCTAGGGTGCACTCGCCTATTCATGGTCGCATCGCACGCACGTGAGAGCACCGCTGCCAGCTCATCGCCGTCTAAACCAAGTGGGTTTCGCTGACGGCGAAGCACCCCCTAAATATACCTTCGTCAACGTAAGATGTACCCGCTGCCCGCTGTTGTTGTAGTCGATACTGAAGCGAGTGTAGCTATCGTCTTCTCTCCAGTTCGAACTACTTGTTAGGCCAGGACTTCCATAAGTAACGTCAATAATAATCGACTCCGCACCGTTCTGACTAAAAGTACTCTTAGTACCGACATTAGCTAGGTCAACATCTAGTGTGGTCAGAGTTTCTTGCAGGATCTGACTCCGATGGTTCGTGAAGCGGCTTCCCCATTCCGGATGTCCAGGCATTGAAGTCACCTGCCTTCGCCCTGTCAGCACGGTCGTCATGCAGTCCAGCATCTGTGTGAATTGCTCGATCGACCACCTTTGCTTCTCTAGGCTTCTCAATCTTCCGCCAGGTTGCGCACCTCGCCTAAGCTGTCAAGCTCTTCGTGGCTTGTTCTGGTCATGTGCTTATATTACTCTACGACGACGCGATGTTCTGCGTTTATCGGTGCAGACCAAGAACGTTGCGGGAAGAGTTTCACCATCTAATACGGTTCGATGACTGCAAAAGCTTCTGCCTGGAGAGCGGAACGAGTTTTCTTTTTATCCCAGAAGCGCTTCAGCGATATCTGTGAGGTCGAAATCGCAGATGAGTTGAAGGACGACGGCGTTCGAATTCCCTGTATGTAGACGGTAGTTGAACCAGTTTGGCTTAAACGTCATGATCTTCCTTGAAGGAAATGAAATACGCAATGATAAATCGCATTGATACTCACATTTGTTACACCTACTTTGTATAATTCGCTACACATTACACATAAACTCGCTACAGTTCGAGAAGCATTCGGAAATAAGGTTGTGTCTGTTGATGATGAACCTGGGGGTGTTAGTGGAATACCTGTATGTAAGTGAAAGGAAATCGGGTTAAGTACTGTTCCTTTTAATTCCACTAAGAATTTGCATCCTTTGACAGATACGTATTTCGACCTCAACTGTAAGGTTATCTTCAGTGTATCGTATGTAAGTCGAGTCAAGTACGAAGCAGTGAAGACGACCGTACACAGTTGAGGTCAAAATGCGTATCTGCCAAAGGATGCACATTATAAGTGGAATTAAAAGGAACAGTACTTATCCCGATTTTCTTTTTACGTATGTATCTGTTGTTTCTGTCTTTACTCCGTTTAAACCTCGTTGTCGAGTTGCGATGGGGATCTTGATCGGGTGGCATTGTTCGGCGGAAAAAGCGACGCGTATTTGGGGCAGTTGCGATGGGAATCTCGGTCGCGTTGCATTGTACGAAGAAAAAAGTGAAAAGTTACACGTGTTTGGGGCAGGTGCACATTGTCCTTCCTCGTTAACCCTTCAGCGCGCGCGCTGTTGTAAAAAGTACAACACTACCAAAAAACCTCGTTTTTCGTATACAGCGCGAGCGCGGTGCAGTTTCGGTTGTTCGATGGCGCGCGCGCTGGAAGGTTAAGTGATATGGATGCACACTTGGTAGCCAACAGTAAATTGAAGGGGTCAAGGAGTGGTTGCGGTCATCCGACGACATGGGACTGGGTGAGATCATTTCGATGATTTTCTTTACATCCTAGAAGTAGTTGAAGTAATTTGGATGGAGTCGCTTGGTATTTCACAATAAGTCAAAACGGGAAATGGAGGCGGGCGTTTTGCCTCACCCCAAAAGGCGTTTTGCCTCTTGCAGTTTTCTGGCACCTAAATAGTAACTTTTTTAATTGTGAATTTGAATGGGAAATTTTGTGGGCACGCGGGCCAAAAGTTGAAGTCTCTTATGTAAGAGAGTAAACTGCTCTCCAAGGCAGAATACGACCTTAAAATAAGCATCCTTTGAGGTTTATGACCACATATGCTTAGCCGGGGCGTTATGCCCCTCTTCCCCCAAAGTGACTTTTGTTCTGATTTCAGTCGAGATGCAAGAAGCTAAGAAGAAGCAGAAGGTGTCAGCATTAGTCCTTTATTTATTGTAGTCTACATTTTGAAGAGGATAATTATGGTTTTGAAATGAATTGAATAGAATCTGTATTGAAATAAACCACAAAGCAGATGATTATCAATCCCAAACCCAATACCTGTTTGCGACCCGGCATTCCAATTCAGCCTTCTAACTTATTTAACAGATTGTAAACCCACAAGATTTGCTACAGGTCGGAAAAATGAATCAACTCTGGGTACGCGTCAGTTGCAAATATCGGTGAAAATGTATCGAAACTGATTATGATAATCCTATCCTCTTGGAATCGTCTTTGTTGGGCTCATCGGCCTTTCTGAATGCTGCCACCAACTAACTCATGAGAATGCTGGTTAGCCCCTTTCTGTGGAACCATTTATTGTGTTTTTTTTTTTTTCATAAACCATCCGTCAGCTCATATTCGCCCACATTGCTGTGTGCCACTAGGCAACCAGTGCAGTAGTGGGATGATTTTACAATATTCCATCGTCACGAATGGGAAAAGAGAAAAAGATTTTGTGGTTAGTGGCTGGCTGCTGCGTGTGTTTGTTGAGCCTATTAGTCGTCGTGGTGGCGCAGAGCATGACTAATTGGATTTAAAACACCGAAAATGAAGGGCCAACCCGTACCTCGGAGCACGTGCCACACTCCGGTCCTGGGCTGAGGATGCTGCAGCGACGGTGTACGACCGGCCATCAGGAAACTCGATACCCTTTGGGAAACAATATCTCAATTCCGCCACAAAAATCTCACTTTTGCTGCCTGAATCGAAACCACCCTGTTTGCCAGGTTTTAATTTGCCACTTCGCAAAAGTTGATTTCGGTGTCAATAATTTGGTAATCTGATACCGCAGAAGTATGTGAGCGAGATTTTGATGGGTTAATGCTGCTATCGAGCTACTCCTCTTCATCGATGGCAATTGATTGTTAGTTTTGGGCTGTGACTAATTATATCCGTCGTAATTTGTTCGAATGCTGCCAACGCATCACGCTTCGCATGATATCCAATTTCGCTCTATCATTAGTGGTTAAAATTTCAAGTGCTGAAGTAACTTTGTGGGAACGATGGTCCGAGTGAATGGCAACTATCGCTTGATATTCGGGATATTTGTTACTTGTTCTTGGCTACTTTCTAACAGGTTGAAACGCTTGATCCAACATTTTAGAAATCTTCTTCGTATCAAAGGTGACAGCTGTGCTTCTGTACGCCAGTGAAACCTGGTGTGTATCACTAGAGAACAGTCAACGGCTGCACGTCTTCATCAAAATGTCTGCAATACATAGCACGTAGTTTCTGTAAATAAGTCCATAAATAAACAAGAAAGCAATGAACTTTATTCAAAAAGTTCATAATTTCCAATAACAGAATGATGAACGTAATGACACGCATCTCTTCATCCTAGAGGACCACACCGGTTTGCCACCCAGACATTACGCGGCAACAACATTCTCCACTCGAATGAGGGGACAATTGGCATCGAGTGGCTTCAGCGTGACAAGGTGAAAATAGTTGGCGGTTGTCTAAAATGTCATTTGGCTTTTGTTATGATAAACAGTAACACGATACTTGACTACCCGCCGCGCGGTTGGACGCTACTCTCACCCAATACTTTTGTTTTTGACTCATGACTAGCTGATTGCTGGCTTGTTGTCTTGTCGTCCGTTGATGGTCCAGGGAAGCTATCTCGTCGCGTGCTTTCGCTCTCGGATACTTATGGGGTTTAAACTTCTTGGGATACCGTTGTTGCTGGAGTCCACCAACAATTAGCATGTCATTGAGATTCAAAACTGCTGGTGTTGCTGGTTTCAAGATGCATTTTTTTTTTCGTTCCTCTCTTACTCTCTGGTATGAATTTTAAATGAATGAGTGAGCAACAGACAACCACCACCAAGTAAGCTAGGAAATTGATTTGAGTGGAAAACTAGTGCTATAAGCTCAATTTGCATAATAATGTAAAAACGAGAGCGAGTCAAAGAGCCCACCGGAATGGTTCTTGTGCTTGGTTCAATTATTTAATTCCATCATCGGACGAAGTAGTGGCGGTAGAAACATGACGAGAAATCCTTGATTAATTAAAAAATAACGATTTGCATAAGAATGCAATTGCGTGCTAGTTAAAGATATGTCCACGATAGATTATGGAAGGCCACTATTTTTTTTTATCACGGTACAGCTTTGTCTACTGGCGTGAATCAAACTTACTTCGTAGACAAGCAAATGATCTTATCCCAGGCAATATCTATATATATAAAAATGAGTTTGAAGTTCCTTTGAGGCAACAAAACTCAAGAACGGGTGGACCGATCGGCATGACTCTTGCATGGTTCGATTCGTATTCGTGGTAGCTGTGTTTATATGTACAAAAAGTTACGAAAATCCACTAGAAAAGTAAAAAAAATGATAAAGTACGGATTTCTCATGAGCCGGGAAGAAATTAAGCGTGATCAAAATTAAATCAATCTAGAGTGCGTTGCTGCGATGACCTCAACAGTTGTCAAACCACCAAAGCTTGGCAAGACAAAGTTTGCCGGGACAGCTAGTCCATGATGAAAATATCTTGGACCGTTCTTACTTAGAATGCTAAAGTAACGCTTAGGTCCACCATTTATTCAGCATGCAAAGAGACCCACCAGTCCAACGCATTTCATCATCAATTGTTTTCTCGGGTATTGATTTCTCATTCTGTCAAATATCCACCATTTCTATGGACCATTTTCGCCATCTTCCGCTACACTTTCTTGTTCGTAATGCTGCTCTGATCCAGCAAGATAATCTTTTATTTTTTTTTATCACTTCGCATGACTAAGGAGATTTGTCAAAAAAAATAAAAAAAAAAACTGTATAGTTTAGTCACAGACAAACAGACGTAATATTTGCGAAATTTCCATCGACCACGCATTTAACGATCATTTAAAATTTTCATAGTTGTGGCTTTCACAACCAGAGGCGCGCGCATTGTTTTTATATGCGTTTGACGTTTCACACTAGCGCCTTCTGTTGACGATATTGCACAACACAGTGATTCGTGCAACTTTTCCACCAGGTGATGGTAGTGTGAACTAGGAGATGGATTTCCATTAAAAATCGTTCAAGGTGTTACGTCTGTTTGTCTGTGGTTTAGTCATTGATTGCAAGGTAAAAGTTATTTTCGATCAGCCATGCATTTACAGTCAGGTTTTTTTTACGCGGTTTTCATTTACGCGGCTGCGTTTTTTGAATTTTGAACTGAGTTTTTTTTACGCGGTACGTATCCCCCGCGTAAAAAAACCTGACTGTACTTAAATGGAGGTTTCAGTGTACAACGGGCTTTGCCATTTGCTGACGTAACAACCCTGAACTCGTCTGTACATCCCCCTGCCTGATACGATCATCTCTTCCATCCTACATATGACTTCTTTCTGAATAGGCTTGACCCCATCGTGTCACCTCGTACGCTGCGCTGTGGCAAATTCGTAAGATGTTCTCGAATATATCGTGCCCAGTTGGTGTCGCTCCACGCTTTCGGTTGAATGAATGCTAGCTAAGCAACGTTCTTCTAGCGTGACATCCGTGTAGTCGCAGATTCCTCTTCGCATCTTTTGTAGCGCTTTCTTGGGCGTTTTGGTCTATGATCATGTAGTATCCACCGTCGATCGTCCTTTTCAAACTGGTTATCCGAGAGCCCAGAATCATCTGACTGCCAGCCTCGACAGAATAATCTGTTGAAACATGAAGCTGTAGGTGCGAGCTTCCCGGCGGATGCATTAATTACTACAATCGGAATACCAAGCCGATGCCTTGCTCACCTTAAGCGACTGTAGTGTGATGAGCTCTTCGTTTGTCACCGGAGCATCCTGGATTTTGCCGGATTGACTGTAGGAGACGGAAACCCATGGTGGTGTTTCGTGCGCGGGAACAGTGTTTCCACATTCCTCAGCAGCAGACTTAGGGATCGCTGCAGGGGTGCCGACGAGCCCTACGCCTGGGCCATGGCTACCTTTTAGCCATCATCCTAGAGGGTCGTGTTAAGGTGAAATGGGAGCGCGTCCAGATGTATTTTTGACTTGCGTTTTTAAGAGCACCGATCTCGTCATCCACAATATGCTCGAAAACGAAAATGCTACTCAATGTTTATCACAAGTGAGCAAGGGTACTCATTGCTATTTCAGCTTTGTTTTTTGCTTGGATGACGAGATCTGTGCTTTCGGTATTTTCAAGGCAGCCATTGTGATGGCCATCTTTGGATTCGCTCATATATGTCCTTAAGCTGACTGTTTAGCTGACTGACATAGATTATCGAACACGTCCGTCTAAGCGTCATTTATTTTATAAACAGTTATAAACGATAGGGGGAAAATCTACTCAACGGACACCCGAACAGGAAGGTTCGGGTAGTGTGAGGTTCAGGTCGTCTTCTATAACAATAGTAAAAGCCAGGACTACTCTCTCCTCGACTTACTAAACCCACTATTCCTATGGTCGCCAAACCCTTCGTCTCTCCGGAACCACCAAGAAGGCATTGTTTCAGAGAGGGGCTAGGCTCATCGCACTCTCAAGGTTAGCTGCGTAACCTGCAGCAACGAACATCGATGACTCGCTTTGGAGAGTCCATCGCGGTTGAATGCTGGTACTTAGCCAGTATTCCGAGTGGTCCTCACCACTCCCTTTGTCCTCGGAAGGCGGGCAGGGTCAATCCCAAGAACTGATGTCTACGTGCAACCAGATCTGATCTGCTGAAGGCAGGGGTACCACTACCCTTCAGGCCTTTTATCAACTGCACCAGAAGGTTGCTGACAGTAGGGCCTCCACTTAGCCGAGCCCTTACCGGGGAGCCCTTTCCAACCGCCGGCTCGGATTTAACCCGGAAGACCGACGCCCCGACGGTAACACTACCAAGACGTTCTCTTCGCGGCCACTTAACCGCTGTAAGGGTTGATTTCGACCGCAGGGCACCGGCATGACCTACGAAGCCGACTCCGAACCCTTGGACCACCTCTTGTACCGCCTGTGAACTAGCCATTCTTCGAGTCCACGTGTCACCTCATCTGTAGCTCCAAGATGATGTGAATGATAGCCGTTGAATCGGCATTCCAGCCAAACTCATCCCAACACATCCTTTGGACAAGGTTGTCTGGAGTTGTGTCTTCCCCGCATGTCGCAATCATGCGACACGCATTGCGTAAAAACGCGAGCGCTCCAACAAAACGTGTGTTCCGCCGTTTCTTCTAAATCAGCACAAACCGGACATTCGGGAGAAACCGCATGACCGAAATGGTGTAGATACTGTCGGAAGCAACTAAGGCCTGAAAGGGTCATGGCAGATCCTGGCAGACTTGCGTATGCCTCTTGTGCCGCGAATTTCGAAGCACTCCATGTCCTGCCTGATAAGGATGCCGATAGGCACCATACCAGTGATGACGCAAAGAGCGTAATGTGCCACGGTACGGTACGCGCTTGAAACCTTCAGGCACATCAACCTGTAAGTACTGTCCAGCTTACCACGGTAGCTTTCGGTACTTACCGCAGTGCAACACACCGGACCTCCATACCTCAGCATGGACGTAGCGACACTAGCCAGAAGCTTGCGCTTACTCGCGTACACCGCAGAGCTATTGGACATCATTCGGGACAGTACCGCAATAGATGTGGAGGCTCTTTTACCGAAAGTGAGTTTATCGTCGATCGTCAGACCCAAGAGTTTAACGGAGTGCATCGACGTGATAGTGCAATCGTCTACACTGCTTGCTGCTCCGACTTTCGTTTTGTGGTGAGCCAACTCCAGTTTCCTGGACCTCATCCACGCCTCCACAACCCACATCGAGTGAGTGGTAGTCAACTCCACTTCTTCGATCGTCACACCTTAGACAATCTTCACTGCCACCGGGAACTCTAACCTCAACAGTAACACGTTGTCGTTCCTGGCAATCCATAACATCGGACCCAGGATGGAAACTTGCGGGACTCCTGAGGTTATTTGAAAGCACTTCCGACCCACCTCCGTGTCATAAACTAGTACCGTAATCCGGGGTAACATTGATCAGAATTTTCTATCTTTCTTGAATAATTCTCTTGTTAAAGCAAACGTTACATGTTTTATATTTTTAAAAGAAGTACTGGCCCTCTGAGTTTGTGTTAAGCTACTCGAAAAAGTTATAGAAAAATCGATTTAATTCATTGTTTATGAAAATAAATTTTCATAAATTGCATGTCATTTAATAGCTAAATGATAGCAGATTACGATATACCATTCCATAGAAGAAACTGATTCAATGTAAATTGCTTGTTTGAACATTACATGAGGTGGGTTAAGACGATCAAAGTTACCCCGCTGATCAATGATACCCCGGATTACGGTACTCGATTCTGGAAGTAACTTCCGAGAATCTTGTATAGGTACCCAGGTATCCCCAGACGCAGGAGCGCACCGGCAATAGCTGACCAACTGGCGCTATTAAACGCGTTAATTACATCCAGAGCCACAACTACACAGTAGCGACTCCCCCTTCTTTTACGCTTAAGTGCTTTCTCGGCGGTTTTTGTAACCGACAGGATAGCGCCTACGGTCGACCTCACCTTCCTGAAGCCGTACTGGCTACTCGAAAGACCATTTCCAATCTCGGTGTACATCAACATTCAATCGAGGATGTCCGGATCTGAGGCCTTACCTACCCTGAGGGTTTTTGCTATCCCCGCAAGTTCCATATCGGTAGCCCTCTTCTCATCGCCAGCCTTAGTCCCCGGCTGTCCTACGAAAAGAGGCAAAAGACTAGGATCATGACGCGGAAAAAGCCCCTCAATGAAAGCCTCCAATATCTCTGCAGAGATTGCTCTGTAGGAGCCATTGCACCTCTCGTCTTAGCCATCACGATCCTGGTCTTAATCTCCTTGATCTATATCAATTTATCCGCCTTATAGACGCCTCATCATAACGAGCCCTTTGCGTCCTTCTACTAGCTCAAAGGAAGGATGCGCGGAGCCCCGCGATTTCTGGGCACCGCCAGTACACTGGTCGGAGTTCATTCCTAGATAAGGACCATCTTGGCATTGCTGCGTCGCACGCGCGATTGTGGTCTTCGACCGGATCGTTGCTAGACAAATCGTCTAAGATATTCTCCATAACAGCTTGGTGAAGTGCGAGCTCGACCTAGGTTAGCTGTTCGCTATGGCATCGATGGCTGTTTTTTTTTTTTTCCTTCTAAACCATAGGGGGATAATCTGCTCAACAGACACCCTAACAGAAGGTTAGGGTAGTGTAGGTCTGACAGGCCGTCTTCTACAACAAAAGTAAAATCCAGGACTACTCTCTCCTCGTACCCACTAAACCATTCCTATGGTCGCCAAACCCTACGTCTCTCCGGAACCACCAAGAAGGTATTGCTTCAGAGAGGGGCTAGTGCACATCGCACCCACAAGGTTAGCTGCGTAGCCTGCAGCAACGAACATCGATGACTCGCTTTGGAGAGTCCATCACGGTAGCATGCTGGCGCTTAGCCAGTTTCCCGAGTGGTCCACGCCACTCCCTTTGTCCTCGGAAGGCGGGCAGGGTCAACCCCGCCCGCGCCCTACTGCTGAGCGGACATCAAGAACTGATGCCCACGTGCAACCCGATCTGACCTGCCCGTAAGGAAGGGTATCACTACCCTTCAGGCCCTATCAGATGCACCCGTAGGTTGCAGACAGCAGGATCTCACCTACCCCGACCCTTGCCGGGGACCCCTTTCCAACCGCGGGCTCGGATCCAACCCAGTAGACCGACGCCACGACAGCACCGCTACCGGGACTTCCTCTCCGCGGCCACTTAATCGCTGTAAGGGTCGATCTCGACCGCAGGGCACCGGTATGACCTACGAAGCCGACTCCGAACCCCTGGACCACCTCTTGTACTGCATCTGGACTAGCCATTCTCCGAGTCCACGCGCCACCTCCTCTGTAGCTCCCAGACGATGTGGGTAATAGCCGTTGAAACGGCGTTCCAGCCAAACTCATCCCTACACATCCTCTGGACCAAGTTGTCCGGAGTTGTGTCCTCCCCGCATGTGGCAAGCATGCGGTCACGCATTGTGCGAAAACGCGGGCACACGAACAAAACGTGTTCCGCCGTTTCCTCTGAACCATTGCACACTGGGCATTCGGGAGAATCCGCATGCTCGAAACGGTGTAGATACTGTCGGAAGCAACCATGACCTGTAAGGACCTGTGTCAGGTGGAATGTGACTTCCCCATGGCGCCTATTAATCCAACTATCTACCCTCGGTATCAACCTATAGGTCCACCTTCCTTTGGTGGAACTGTCCCACGCGCGCTGCCATTTGACTATAGAGGCCATCCTGACAGTCCTGCGTATGCCTCTTGTGCCGCGCATTTCGAAGCACTCCATGTCCTCACTGATAAGAATGCTGATAGGCACCATACCAGTAATGACGCAGAGAGCGTCGTGTGACACGGTACGGTACGCGCTCGCAACCCTCAGGCACATAAGCCTGTAAGTACTTTCCAGCTTCCGTCGGTAGCATTTAGTACTTAGCGCGGTGCCCCACGCCGGGCCGCCATACCTAAGTATGGATGTAGCAACACTAGCCAGAAGCTTGCGCTTACTGGCGTACACCGCAGAGCTATTGGACATCATCCGGGACAGTGCCGCAATAGCTGTGGAGGCTCTTTTACAGGCATAATCGACGTGGCTACCGAAGGTAAGCTTATCGTCGATCATCACGCCCAAGTGTTTGACGGAGCGCTTTGACAGGATAGTACAGTCTCCTACACTGATCTCCGTCTGCTGCTCCGACTTCAGGTTGTTAACAACCGTCACCTCTGTCTTGTGGTGAGCCAGCTCCAGTTTCCTGGACCGCATCCACGCCTCCACAACTTTGATCGAGTGGTTGGTAGTCAACTTTACCTCCTCGATCGTTTCACCGTAGACTTCGAGCGTAATGTCGTCGGCAAATCCGACAATCACCACTCCCACTGGATACTCTAACCTCAACACCTCGTCGTACATGACATTCCATAACACCGGACCCAGGATGGAACCTTGCGGGACTCCTGAGGTTATGTGAAAGCACTTCCGACCCACCTCCGTGTCGTAAACTAGTACACGATTCTGAAAGTAACTTCCGAGAATCTTGTACAGGTACTCCGGTATCCCCAGACGCAAGAGCGCATCGGCAATAGCAGACCAGCTGGCGCTATTAAACGCATTCCTTACATCCAGAGTCACTACCGCGCAAAAGCGAATTCCCCTCCTCTTAGGCTCGAGTGCTTTCTCGGCGGTTTTTGTAACCGACAAGATAGCGTCTACGGTGGACCTCCCCTTCCGGAAGCCGTACTGGTTACTCGAAAGACCATTTTCGCCCTCGGTGAACCGCAACATTCTATTGAGGATGATCTTTTCGAGCACCTTCCCCGCCGTGTCAATCAAGCATATTGGTCTATATGCCGACGGGTCTCCGGGTGGTTTCCCCGCCTTTGGCAATAGTACCAGGCTCTGCCTCTTCCAAGCTTCTGGGAAAACTCCCTCGTCCAGGCATTTCTGCATAGCAGACCTGAACATCTCGGGAGCCTCTGCAATAGCTACTTTTAAGGCCAGGTTCGGAACTCCGTCCGGACCTGGGGCCTTACCTACGCTAAGGGACTTAGCTATCCCCGCAAGTTCCACATCGGTGACCCTCTCCTCATCGCCAGCCCCAGTCCCCGGCTGTCCTACGAAAGGAGGCCAAGGACTAGGATCATGACGCGGAAAAAGTCCTCCAATGATCCCCTCCAACATCTCTGGAGATTGCTCTGTAGGAGCCATCACACCTCTCGTCTTGGCCATAACGATCCTGTAGGCGTCACCCCACGGGTTCGTATTGGCACTCTGACAGAGACCCTCAAAGCAGGCCTTTTTGCTTGCTCTTATCTCGGTCTTAAGCGCGGCTTTTGCAGCGGCGAACACCACCCGCCGTTCGTTTCGCTCTTCCTCTGATCGTGCTCGCTGCATCCGCCGCCTAGCCCGTAGGCAGGCGCGGCGCAGGTCCGCAATCGCGTCGGTCCACCAGTAAGCCGGTGGCCTCCCATTTCTAGGGTGGACTCGCCTAGGCATGGTCGCATCACACGCACGTGAGAGCACCGCTACCAGCTCGTCGCCGTCTAAACCGATTAAGTTTCGCTCACGGCGGAGCGCCTCCCTAAATACCCCTTCGTCGAAGTATGATGTCTTCCACCTGCGAGGGCTTGGCCTTGGCCTAGCCGCCTCTTCTTCTATCCGCTGTCTGCTGTTATTGTAGTCGATACTGTAGCGAACCGCCAGGGCCCTGTAGCATAATCGGGCTAATAATATTAGCTACAAGTTACAAGTTACAAGTACTAATATTACAAGTGCTAATAATTTGTGTTGCATAAAGGCTCAATTTTCCACTAATATTATTAGCACTTGTAATATTAGTGACCATGAAAATACAAGTTGTTTTGGTTCATTTACCTGTCAAAATTCATTCATCCGACAGTTCACTATTAATTTGAAATGGCAGTTGATGTTTGTTTATATTCTGCATTTCCGCGTAACATCCGGAAATAGCTTCATTTATTCCGAAGTTCATTCGAAGCATTCTTTATAAGATAGATGAAGAAAAGCATATGCTGTTTGGATAATTTTCGGCCGCTCTGACGAAATATTTTTTTACAAAGTATGGCACTGCAAGTACCTAGATTTTTAGTAAAATGTCCCAAAGATTTAATAGTAATGGTTGAAAAACAATGTATAAAGATTTATCAACATATATTATGCTTCTTGTTAAAATCCCAAGTGATCTGGGATGCAAAAATTGAGCTTTTACCTACTTTTATATGTCACAACTCGATTCGAGTTAGTGTATGTATATTATAGCTCTTGATTAGCTTAACGATGCGCAATACAAGCAATTGATTCAAATTTATTTCGCATCTGCAACTTTACCTGTGCTTATGCAGTGACCATAATAACCATAACTTTACCAAGAACCTCCAATCAAAGATGGGTATTGTAGAAACTTTGGAGAACTTGAGAGACTCAGCAGAAATTATATTTTTGATACAAAGTGTACATCAACGCAATTTTCTCTTCAATGAGTTTCGAATACATACTGCCAAATTTAATCGTCGAAAACTGGAATTAAGGTTGACATGTTAGATAAATAATATCTTTTGAGTTCATCAAAATGATAAATCGATATATTCAAAACTAAATATGACTTCTGCAATACTTTAAATCTGACTTGTAAATTATTTTACAAGACCTTTGAGACTTGTAATCAAAAGTACAAGTCATAGCTAATATTTTATACTTGTAGTTTGTTTATGCAACATACACTTGTAAATTCTACTAATAATATTAGTCCATCCGACTTGTAGTATTGGACTTGTAACTTGTACTTGTAGTATTTTTATGCAACAAAAAATTATAAGTTACAAGCTACAAGACTATGCTACATTATGCTACAGGCCCCAGGTGGTCGCTGTGAGTGTAGCCATCATCTACTCTCCAGTTCGAACTACTTGTTAGGCCAGGACTACAAAAGGTCACGTCAATAATTGACTCCGCTCCGTTTCGACTAAAGGTACTCTTGGTACTGACATTAGCCAAGTCGACATCTAAGATGGCCAGTGTTTCTAGCAGGATCTGACCCCGCTGGTTCGTGAAACGGCTTCCCCATTCCACGGCCCAGGCATTAAAGTCGCCCGCTATTACCACCGGCCTTCGCCCTGTTAGCACGGTCGTTAAGCGGTCCAGCATTTGCGTGAACTGCTCGATCGGCCACCGCGGAGGCGCATAACAGCTACAGAAGAAGACCCCGTTTACTTTGGCGACCACGAAGCCCTCATAGGTAGTAGACACCAACTCCTGAACGGGGTATTTACCCGTCGTCCATATCGCCGCCATTTTTCTAGTCCCATCCGCGACCCAGTTGCCGTTGCCGGCGGGTACTCGGTATGGGTCCGATATGATGGCGATATCCGTCTCCCACTCAGAAACTGCCTGACAAAGCAGTTGCTGAGCCGCATCACAGTGGTTTAGGTTCAGCTGCGTTACCTGCACTGTGATTTGTTGTTCACTGCGGCTTTCTTGAAGGCCGGGCACCTTGGACCACCCATCGGATGTCTGTTGTTCGAGGATTTCCCGGTACAGATCATGCAGATGGGCGGACTCGTGCAGCTTTGGGCCTTATGACCTTCAGCGCCGCATCGCCTGCACAGTTTGCGCCTGTCGGGGCCTTTGCAGTCCCACGACTTGTGTCCTGGTTCCAGACACCTGAAGCAAACCTCTGGTGGCTCGTGGAATGTCAGGTGACATACACACCAACCCACCTTTATGCTCCCTACTTTAACGGACTTTTTGACGTCCGCCACAGGTAGCTGAACCAAAGCTATCTGTGTCCCTGCTGGCCCTTTCCGTAGCTTAACGGCTGCGGCGGCCACCTGCACATCGCACTGTTGCCGCAGTGCCGTGACGAGCTCTTCCACTTCGGTGATCTCATCGATGTCTTTGACCTTCAGAGTCGCCTCATGTGTCAGAGCCCTCACCTGCACACCCTCACCAAGGACCTCTTCTGCCAGCCTCTTATAGGCGGCGCCCTTGTGCTCCTTCTGGCGCTTCAGCTCCAGGATCATCTCGCCCGTACGAGTACGTCTAATACTGCGTACGTCGGCTCCAAGACCCTCAAGCTTAGCGTCGCTTCGCATCATCTTCAAGACGTCCGAGTACTTGGACTGTTCCGTCTTGATGACGATAGCGTCGCCTTTTTCGCGCTTGGCACCTGCCCTCCTACGCCTTGGCTTGGCGTCCTGCGCTACTACCTGCGGATTCGCCTTCTTCTTCCTCTTCCGCTCTACCTTCGTCCAAGGGGGGTCCACCCCTTGGATCGCCCTACTCTGTGGCTGTTGAGGGCCCACTAGCGGTCGCAACCCCTTGTTCCCATCGTTCCGGGACGGGCCAGCCTTTTCAGGCCCACCCTTCCCAGCTTTCCGGGAACCCTGGCTGGGGTCCGACCTTCCGGCATTATTACCGACTTTCGGGGTAATGATTCGCCTGGCCTTGCGGGCACCGCCAGACAGCTCCTCGCCTGACGGTTGCCTCGCCCGCTTCTGCGATTGCTTGCCCTGTTTGTCGCGAGCAGTCGCTTCCGCCTTATTCGGACTTCCTGCGAAGGAGAAGGCCTCCGTTTGGGTAAACTTCGGCACTTTCTCATTTGCAGGCTCCGCTGCTGCAGCAGTCAGCAACGCGAGTGCCGCGTGCTCCTGCTTGGCATTGTCGATCGACGCCCTAAGTCGAAGCAAGGCCGTTTTCAGGTCCTTGCTTATATTCGACTTAGTGGACGCAAAGTCGATGATTTTGCCAAGCTGCTGCTCAGCCACCTCTATTGCGGACCGTCCTTTGGATCCTCGGTTGACGGCCCTCAACAACCACGCTCCGTCCATAACCTCCACCGGCTGGCTTGCCGGGAAGTGGACTGGAGCACCCACGCTTGAGCTGCGTACGCAACTCCCAGCGCCTATCTCCTCACTTCTCCTTGTCGGAGATCTCATCAACCCGCTTCTTGCGAAGGGGTTGATCCCACCACTACTACCTGCTACACTTGATTTCTGTATTGGTTTGTTACTCATATTTTATTCCCACGAGTCGCACGAGAAAGAATGTCCACCACGCCAGAGCTCTGCATTAACGCGGTAAGGGACAGCTTACTGTGGGGGGTGCCCAGGTGCCCCACAGGCTCCGTTAAAGATCGAGCATCTTTTTCACCCCCTCGATCACTCATTCCTCGGCACGGGTCGCTTGACACCTTGAATTGGGGTTAGTAGTCCTATTCTTAGCCGGCAACTACGCGGCTGACTCGCAAGCGGGGGGGTGCGTCAGGCCCCAGGACATCCGTCCCTGCTGGCATCGATGGCTGTAGACGTCTTTCTTTGTATTCAACTCTATACGGAACCGCCAAATGGTTACTATGCGTGTACCAATCGTCAACCAACCCTCCAGTCTGAGTTATGGTTCAGACCCAAAGTTCAAAAAATCATATTGATGATGGACTGTTCCTACTGTAGGTACTTTATCGCCTACGTTCACGCATCCACGTACAGCCTGACCATAGACTTTAGCAAAGGCATGCCTCTCGTATTGGCCATGCGGCTGGCTCATTCGACCCCCTAGGTGTTGAAATCTTCACCGATGACCACGGGACTCAATCCCATCAGTGCCCTGAACTGAACTGGAAACCTACCAGTTGTTCAGATCTCCGCTATGTTAACGTTTTACACCATCCAGCTCCAGTTTTCGATGGAGTGCGGTACGAGTCCACCAGCAAGGAGATATTTGTACCTGGCTCTTAGACTAACTGCCACAACCAGACGCGCCAACTTGGTCAATTTATTGGGGGGCAAAGTCTGGTTTATCGGATTTTTTGTATAGGAAAATCAGGGAAAATCGAAAAATCGTCAAATATTGGGGGGCAAAACCATGCTTGCCCCCCCTAAGTTGGCGCCTATGGCCACAACAACAGTTTCTGGTTGAGCTTTTGAGACTTATCCCTGCCCTGGTTGTGACTGAATTAGATGACTATTCGCGCTGGTCACTTTTGACAGTCTGCCCTCTTCTACCGAGTGCTTCATGCCCCAGCGGAACGCTCTTCGGTGGCAGGGCATTTCTCGTGTTTGGCCATGTATCTCGAGGCTTAGCCCTTTCACCTACGACCTTCCGCGCATCGCGACCGCACTTCCCTCCTCGGCCAATACTTCTTCTTGGCCAGAGCTATCGACTTGACAGCTTCAGGTATCAGGTATCAGAAGGTCGGCTCTAGTGGCACGTTCTCCTCAAAATGGGAAATTTGTGCCTCGCCATCAGTAGCCTGTTTCATCATTTACCTGTAACAATAAATGGTACAGACATATTGCGCTCATACAATTAGTTCGATTAAGCTTACTAGATAAACTATTAAACAAAAAAAATATATTTTTTAATTTTAAAACAAATAATGTCATAACAATTATGATAGCATAATATTTGGAAAACTATTATCTAGGAACAGAGCCGACTAGCTACACGAGAACAGCAAAAATTATGGCTTTCACTATGGGATATCAAAGTGGCATCCAGTAACGGTACGTACGTCAAAACGATAGTAAAACACAGGTAAAGACATAAAGGGTTCCATATAGGTGATAATTTTCTATTAAGTAAAACTAAAAGAGTTGGTTTGCGTTCAAATTTCAATTCCACATTTATTTCAGGAGTTCAGTAAACAAAATTAGTCAAGCGTGTACAATTAATGTGCTAGGCGTTTTTTGCATAAACTTTAACATAAACTTGAGATAGTGAATAAAAAATCTTGCTCGATTGGCTTTCAATTTGGTTGATCGATTTTTCGTCCATGGCAATTATTACTGAATATTTACCATTGGTAAGGGGCAAAATTTTGACCACCTTCCAGAATTTTGTATTCAAGTTCCGATTGAAACGAGAAACTGTTTTGAGAACGATATCAGTTCCATCTTTTCCCAATCGAGGAACGTTCGGAACACTTAAAATAGTGCGCCTCAGTTGCGGAATGGGTATGTATGGAGAAACGGTGAAATCGGGAATAGTTCCCGATTCCTGAACTATTTTTAAGGAGTGCGTAAGCCAGACGACTGTTGTGGTCCGCAGCGTGGAACCAACCGACACCCAGAGAGTGTCCGGATCCCTTGAAACAGGGCTGAGCTTCGTGAGATGGAACCGACCATTGCATTTTGCTTAGCTCCAGCAGTAGGGCATCAAAGAAATCTTCATCCACGTCTCCTACACTGCGCTTAATAACGATTTTCAACTCGTTGCCGGATCCAATACATGGCCTTTTGTCTCCATTGGCTGCTGGGGAGTTCGCAACACGCTTCGGTCCACCACGCGAGGGACTTGCCAGGAGGGAGTCTTCCGAGTTATGTTCCATATTTGCCTGGGAATATTAGATTTTCAGACATAAGCTCCAGATTCTGTTAAAAAAAGCAACTAAACTTACCATTTTATGTTGATATGTATCACTACGGCGAGTAAATCACGTGGAAAAGATAAAAGACTTAGGTACAAAAGACACCTCTGCACTCAACGAAAGGCTTCGAATAAAAGAACGAACAACCGCGCAGCTAAACGGTAGAAGTAAGAAGGAATTGATTTTTTGTACCTGTCACAGATGGAACAATAGAACTGGCTACCAATTATGTCGACCCGAATTCGTGATAGTGTGGTAGTGGAGATTTTCGCCATCAATAGGGTTACAAATCAAAATATAGGCATACAAGCTCAAATATAAAATTATAACAAAAACAACCGAATAAAAAAAAAAGAATGTGAATACATAAAAATAATAAATAAATTCCATTTAGCATAACATTCTATTTTCAAATTTTGTGTAAAATAACATGAGCTACAACCAGCACGATACAAATAATGTATGCAGACAGAGCAGATAAAATAATAGAAAATATTTGCAGGTCAAACTAACATACCCGCTCCAAATATGTTGCTGAGTCAATACAAATACTAAACGAAGAATCCGAACAATTTCGCGTAAACCAATTCGGCAATTTTGGCTGTCATGAGCATACGGATTACAAAGGAGATATCAAAAATAAATTCGGGATTTACGAGTAACGTGAACACGGTGTGATGCCCATGGGAATGTATTGGTAATATGTCAAAACAAAAATTGTTGGTAGCCCGTCTACCAATTCCTGTTGACAGTCGACATACGCGAAGTTTTTCAATGGCTATCTTGGCAATAGAACACTAATAGAATGGTACAGGGTGCGGCAGGAAAAAATGCGAAAAGTTCAAGGCACTATTACATGCTAAATATGGGATATATATGACTATTTTTTCATGACAGTGTATCAGTCAATGTCTATATTCTAGCACTGAAAAATAAAAATGAACATATTTGATGTTTAACATGTGATAATGTAGGCCTAATAAGCGGATTTCAATAAACTGCGCGCCCAATGGTCATTAAACAAAATGACTATAACAGTAACAAAATTAGCTCAAATTCGATGAACAACCAGACCACACTGATCCAGACCCATGTAGTTTCACATACCAGATGAAATAAGTACATATATTTGATGATATTGTAGAGAAAATCAAAAATTTTGTTTTATCAGATGCGAAATTTAGCAACCTGTGTGATTTTCTGCGGATTGAAAATTCTGGTTGTCTTTATCTTCAGGCGCCGCCCTGTAAAGGTTAGTGACCAAAATGGGAAATTTTTAAATTAATTTTTCAGAAAACTAGCCTATTATAGATCATGGAACGTTGAAACATAGATTGATTAATGTCAAAAAGACGAAAATGAGGTTTGAAGTTGAAAAACACTTTCGCATTTTTTCCTGCCGCATACTGTATATGACGCTTATTAAAGATGACATGGACAAAAAATGGAAATTTGCAGGTGAAATTAACATACCCGCTCCAAATATGTTAATTAACGCTACAAATACTTACCATACGGAGTTGACCTTTAGGTTTCTACTTACAAAGAGTATAACAAGGTTGATCTAAATTGAATGGGAGTATGAAGTGTATCGATCATGTTAACACAAACGCATTGTCCATGTTGCATCCTGGACGAAACAGGCACTAAACAGAACGCGAATTATTTATTTGCTAAAACAAACCAATTTTTGGCACGAAACTGTAAGATACACTAGAAAACACTTTCAATGCAGCTCACAAAACACACACGATGGGTTTAAATAATTTTAACAGTAAAGAACATAAAAAATAAATTATTTTAACAGGAACTGACGAATTACACGTTCACATACGGCGCCATCTTAAGGAGTTCCGGTCACTGGTCACTTTTGACAGTCTGCCCTCTTCTACCGAGTGCTTCATGCCCCAGCGGAACGCTCTTCGGTGGCAGGGCATTTCTCGTGTTTGGCCATGTATCTCGAGGCTTAGCCCTTTCACCTACGACCTTCCGCGCATCGCGACCGCACTTCCCTCCTCGGCCAATACTTCTTCTTGGCCAGAGCTATCGACTTGACAGCTTACTTCTACTGATCAGCACCCGAATGAGATCTATGTCACTCATCTGCGCTTCCCCTGCCATAGCTGCATAGCCACGTGTACCTCCTGGAAAGTGGAGGAAGCGCCCAAGGTGGTAAGTTCACACTGGTGTATGGAAAAAGGTTAGCTAAGGAAAGAATCCTAGGCTCCCACACTCGGTGAGCTGCCGACCGTCTTCCTGTCGGGTTAGGGAGGGCCATCACGGGTTTATACTAAGCCGTTCATCTACGCACGTACCTTTTAGTTGGCGGTCCTTGTCATCGACGGACCCATGAGATAAGAAAATTCTTTCCAGGCTTTCGATCTTGAAACGCACCGGTGGAAACCAACCAAGCTGCATGCTCACCAGCTATCCAACATGGACCATTCCACTTTCTATTGAAGGTTATTGTATTATTCGAATATATTTAACATCGACTCTTCCTCTAGAAACATGGATAATAAGCAATTCTTCGAATAATAGCCTATTTCGACACAGAAATCGATGAATGAAACCACCCTCCCCAATCGACCTCCATTTTAAAGCTTGACTCCATAATGGCTCGCCACTTGGTTCATTGATTGAACCGTCCGCCATAGTATCGAACAGGGCCTTCCTCTCAGCAGGTGGGCGAGCTGTGTGTGGATCCCATCATCATCATCACCATCATTATAATTACGATGGAATAATTGGCGAACGTATGCAACAGAAGCATCATCGCGCGCACGTAAAGCCCACGCACAAACTGCGATGTTGTTATAACATTATTTTTCCTTTGCTTCCACATTTTTTGCCGCACACTCTCTCTCCGTCTCCCGGCTGTCTGTCTGTCTGTCTGATCGATCGATTCGGCAGACTGCGTGCCTGGAGATGAGATATGAATAATCATCCAATAAGGCACGTTCGAAACGTCACCATCGCCGCAGCACTAAAGCAACCGAAGGGAAACTGTTCAATTGTTTTGCGATGCCAATTCGCGTGGAGGCCTTCGAGGACGGATCTACCTCTAGATTTGTTTGTTGTCACGTGCCGTCCACGCCCACCAATAGTCAGTCCGTGGCAGAGCCAAATTGTGTCGATTCGACACCGATGAGTATAGGCTGACCTACGAATCGAGGGAATCAGGGTAGAGTGCTCCATCGAAATTGTTCAAATGTGCATGAATTGTGTTGGTTGTTGTCAACTTAAACGCCATAATGTATGCATTACAAAATACACTAGAAGTTATTGCATTGCTTTTTTATGATTGTTTTGTAAAGTTCATAGATAATATGCTGAAATTCCAACATGCATAAAAAAAGTCAAAATACAGGGGATGGCCAAAATGTTTGGGATAGGCAACTTTTTTTTCTCTCACAAAAAAGTTCAACAAGCTATAACTTTTCATAGAGCGCATCAAAAAATCTCAAATTTTGACTGTTTATCAACCTATTATGTGTGCATCATTGGTACAAATTTGGGCTCGATTGAATAATATTTCGCAAAGTTAGAACCGTTCGCGTAAAACACTATTTTTCAGACAACTCATTTTTGAGGTATCATATCTCGGAAACCAGTGAACCGAATTGAATGAAATTTTTAACGTACACTAACAATATGCAAATGCTTCACAAACTATTAAAACATAGGTACTTTTTAAACGTTGAAAAAAGTTATCATGGATTGACACATTTTGGATTTTTCTCGAAAAAATGTAATGTTTTTACATCAATGTCAATAAATTTTAGTGTTGATATCCAAAGATTTTCTACTTCTGTTCTCAAGTTATCTCTAATCAGATATATTATAGCCTATTTAGATTGAAGGAAGAACGCATTTAGTAATTTTTGTGTGGTATTGTAAATTTGACTTATTTTCCTATATATGGGTAAAAATTTCGATCTGGTATAACTTAATTCGCCGTGAGAAAATATTACATTTTATAACGTCGTATTAAGTATCAATATATTGTTGATAAACGTTAAAAAATTCATTCAATTCGGTTCACTGGTTTCCGAGGTATGACAGTTCAAAAATTAGTTGTCTAAATAATAGTGTTTTACCCGATCGGTTCTAACTTCACGAAAAATTAATCAATCGAGCCCAAATTTGTACCAATGATGCACATATAATAGGTTGACAAACAGTCAAAATTTGAGATTTTTTGATGCACTCTATAAAAAGTTACAGCATGTTGAATTTTTTTGTGAGAGAAAAAAAGTTGCCTATCCCAAACATTTTGGCCATCCCCTGTATGTTCGAATATTTTTCTTAAACCACATTTCACTCAATTCCCCCTAGCTGAATCGAAAGAAATCGACAGTGTTGCAAAAAACTGTCAACATTTGTCCCAGATAAGCCGCTCATCCTTGAGCACTTTAAAAACGGAACCCCTTGACTTCCATATAAACTGTAATTACTGCACGATGAGTCGTTGGTAATTGATTACATTCTCATGCTTTCACGACCTGCTGTTTCGAGGAGTGGGTGGTAGGTACTTAGGGTAGGTAATCTCACCTCAGCCGATTCACGACCCGGTCAGAGCGGATCAGCCATGACCACTGCATGTTGGCTATTGTTATACAGACAGAGCCAAGCCATCTACGTCCCAGTGTTATTTCATTAGTTGGAAAATTGGAGAAGAAAAGTCCTCTTAATAACACCGCAAAATAATTGGCCAACGGTGGGACACGTGTCGGGAGTGAATAACGTGTCGCTACCGGGAGAGCACCCGCTGTGCCGGCACGGACCTAGACGTTGTCTGTTTGGAAAGGGTGCTGCTAGTGACGATGTAATGATAAAATAATGTCCAATAAAAGAAGCAGTAATTCCATATTTGCCACCCCTTGGCCAGGGTCAATCGAATGTTGATGTAGATGGGTAAGTGAAAGTGAGGAACGGTGCGTATTCATATCATTTGAAGGGGATTATTTTGCGATTAGCGAATAATTCTACCTCATAATGCATCTATGACATTGCATCCAAGATTATTTATGCCCATAACATGCTGCCAGGTTTTTCCACACGTCATGAGTTTCGACAGTTGAACGGATGCACTCCATCTGGCCCTCCTGCCGTATCACTCCATGCCTTCCTATGCTAACTGGGTCAGTATTTAATAACAATGTTTCCAGGGTTGTTCTCTGGTATTTTTGCACATGGGGTCTGATACACTTCGGGATGTTGGTCGGGGATGTTGGACAAATGTTTACTGCTTCTGTCAGAAAGTTCTGACTTGGTTCTTCTGTTACATATGCGCTGCTAAGGTAGCCATCGCTAGAACCAGAAACAGGTTGAAAAGCGCCTTCCTCTCATATTTTCGTGATAGAGACGGTTGAAAGCTTTTTCGTAGTCAATGAACACCAGTTAGAGAGATTCTTGGAATTCATGGATCTACTTCAAGATCCCTAAGGGCCCCTGTAGCCGAGGCGGTAAATGCACGGGTATTCAGCATGACCATGCTGAGGGTGACGGGTTCGATTCCCGGTCGGTCCAGGATCTTTTCGTAAAGCAAATTTCCTTCACTTCCTTGGGCATAGAGTATCTTCGTGCCTGCCACACGATATACACATGCAAAATGGTCATTGGCAGAGGAAGCTCTCAGTTAAAAACTGTGGAAGTGACTGCTCATAGAACACTAAGCTGAGAAGCAGGCTTTGTCCCAGTGAGGACGTTACGCCAAGAAAAAGAAGAAGAAGAAGAAGAAGAAGAAGAAGAAGGATCTACTTCAAGATGATACGGAGCGTGACAATATGGTCCACACAGGATCGTTCGGCACGAAATCCTGCTTGCTGCCGCCGGAGAGTTTCGTTAACCTTCCGTAACTCGCGCGGTTTACTACCTGCGTCAGCACCACGCTAATGCTGAGTACAAAAAGCGAGATTTTTTAAACGTGTTGTACAAAATACAACAGCGCGATCGCTCGAGGGTTAATTTTCTCCTGTATCCGGTTGAGGAACACTTTTCAGAGGACTTTGAGAACGATGCACAGCAACATAATAGCCCGTCAATTATCGCATAAATCAGATCACCCTTTTTGGAAACCTTTACTAAACGCCTCAATCAATCGGAAATGTCGCGGTTTCCCATATGTTGGAGAATAAGTGATGCAGCAGTTGTGCTGTTGTGATACTACGGGGTCAGCTTTGAGCGTCTCGGCTGATATGCGATCGACCCCCGCGGCCCTGTTCGATTTCATGCTACGGATGGCTGTTTCTATCTTCTGGAATGATGGAGCTTCGGTGTTAACCTGGTTAATTTGTTGAACCCTTAGTGGATCATGTTGAGGTGATGGTGGCGTGGCTGATACTTGAAAAAGGTTTCCAAAGTGTTCGAACCAGTGTTTCAGGTCGGTCAATGGCTGACCAGATGTGTCTTTCACGGGCATCGTAGCATTCATCTTAGTCCCTCTAAGGTGACGTGAGACAACGTAGAGGAGATGAATGTCACTGGTATTTGTTGCTTTCTCGCCTTCGTCGGCTAGGGAGTCCACCCACGCTCTTTAGTCCCGCCTACATGAGCGCTTCTCTTCCTTCTCGAGAGCCGAATAGCGCTGACGGGCTATGACTTTGGCTCTTTCTTGTTTTCGCTCGCTCTACCGTGGCTTTGGCGTTCCTTCGCTCCTCTATTTTCCTCCAGGTTTCATCCATTGATCGTCTACGCTTCCACCTTCCAGAATATCCACATCACGGTTTTTCGGCTCCTCGACGAAGGACTTTTTCACCGCAGCATCTTCCAGTCGGCGCGTGTTGAGCCGGCACCCGGATGTCTCTTCCTGTCGATGGATCCTCGCCATGCGCAGTCGGCTCTCGGCGATTAGGAGATGACGGTCGAACGCAATGTCGGCGCTACGTTTGTTCCTCACATCAAGAAGGCCTTGTCTCCATTTCCGGCTGATGCATTTAACGTGCAACTCAATTTGATAAAAAAAGCAGTATTATTGCTCAAATGTTATTATTCGATTTTGAAAAACGATCAGCCTGTTTCTATGGGCCGATGAAATTGGCTGATCTTTTTTGGGATATTTTTAGTTTAATATGTATGAGTAAACTGCAACTGTAATTTTTGAGAATGCACCAGTTTGGTTTTCTGCCTAATGCTATGGATGCCCCATAAGTCGTAAACGATCTTAAAGACATTCAAATAGCATATCTCGACACATCACACCACCGATTCAGCTAAAGCCAATGTGCTTATTACTGCATCGCATTTCTTTTGAATCGTTTGTGTTTTTTCCGCCATCGAATCATGAGTATAAAGTAAGCCATCGTCTGAAAATCGGGCTTAAATTGAAGCCTTCTTCAGACCATCACACTGCGCAATGGTCTATCGAGCACTCACTCACACAGATGGACAACATGCCTTAGGTCTATCGCAGTCAGTCAGCCAGTCAGTGTCGAGTTGTTTGCTCAGCTTCTCCCCGGCGCGTAAATACTAATTACAATTATAAATCGTTCATTACGCTTGTGTGTCTACCCCAAGATGCCGACGATGATCAGCTCACTTAAGATGATTTTGAAGCATTTAGTGCACTTGTGCTTTGATCAATTTTGAAGTTTTCGAGAGGCTGACGCAGCTTTTTCGGCTCGCTTTCGGCCGGGCGTGCTCGCTGCATAGCTATTTGGAATTTTAAGAATTGGAAGGCACATAATTTCGAACATTGCCAGTGGAACAGTGTAACTCTATTACTGTATACACTGTTTCTGAACTTGTTTAGTTATTCCCTATATGAATTAGTGAATTTGGTCGTTTTATTTTTACTACGATGGACGCACCGCAAATGCGAATCAATCGAAATCACGAAACTCCCAGTGCTCTAAAACTGCAAATTTATCCCCTATTCCCCAAAACAAACACCATTCTTCAAACGGGCCGATGAGGTGGTGGCGTCTCGTTCCGCGTGGCTGTCGGCAAACGAGCTTTGATGTTGTGAAATAATAATTAACAATAACGAAAGGCTATTTGCCTGATGTTGAATCGCAAGTGTTTGCTCAAGTGTTAACTTAGAAGTTCTCGGCGGTAAGCTTTTCTGTGTTGCCCCCTTCGCTCCCCTAGCCACATGTTGGGTCGTCGTCCGTCGCCGTTGCTGATGAGCCACTTTTGCTTTTTCTCACACCGGCTCGGGCTCTCACGGAGCTAAAGCCTTTCGTCTGTCGTGGAGTGCTTTTCTGGATCAAGGCGGCTGGCCGCGGCTGGCTGCTGCGGCAGGTATCATCTCAAAACTTCTGGGGAATTGGGGACTCCACGGTGGTGGCCCGCCGAGCCGAGCCAACGCATTCGGCCAATGGAGCATGTCGGAGATGTCCAGCACTTGAAATACTTTTGAGCGGAGTAACATGTTTATCAATCGTGATTGCTTTCTCCTAGGCCAGACCAGTGAAGATATGGGCTAGCTACATACATAGTAGGTACATTCGGTTTCAATGTTTTGCTTTTTATGCTTTCGGAAGACACAACTGGTCCTCCGGAATCTCAACGAGAGAGTTACCCGGTGGCATTTGGAACCGCGTGAACCCAGAATGTTTTTTGTTTGTAATTTTAATTTCTCGAGTACTGCACCCGGTTTGCCGCCAATCTTTTGATCAATTCAATTTTCAGGTTCAGGTGCCGTTTGATGTTGGCCGTCGTTGCTTTTTACTCTCTCATATCGCTTGTTATTTTAAATTATCCCTATAAGATTATGGGAACCAATGGGTGCGTAACAAATTGTACGTAAATAAGGTCAAGAAAATTGACTTCGTCAAGAAACATTGGATCTTAGTTTGTCTACTTCCCACATTATCGAGGAGTTTTTGTACGGAAGGGGCCTAGCCACCGAAAACGTTCCTATACCAAACACCATGAGACCCTGGAGTTGAAAAAGGCCTTCAGTCCAAACCCCAGAAATTTTCGTTGGCATGACCTGTTGTAGTTTTGAACTTCAACACGTCCCTGTCTGGGACGCAAATTATCTTGATGATTCAATATTGGGACAAGGAACATAAACTCACGGATTTTCAACTGCACTTTACTCAAACTAGATACATTTGTATGAAGGTTTTTCAAGCCGGCTCGTTCAGCAGACCGGAGAGTGTTCCTGCAGGCATTGTGAGCCGACCTGAAAGCCTTAGAACCAACCGAACGTCGTCTGTTCCCACTCTTTCACTCTTTCTACATTGTTTCTTGAGCTTTGCCAGATCAGAATTCCACCAAGGCATTCCTCTTGTGGTTTTCACAGACTTCTTCAAAAGCTTACATATGATGAAGGTCGTTGTAGTATCAACGGTGTCATCTAAATCACTAGGAGTGTCAATGGATGGTTTGCCCTTTAATGAATATCTGGGGTCCATTTGGACCCCAGGCAACTTAGGCAACTTTGCAACTTTGTTGCAATACCCTTAAACCACAGAGAACAGACATTTAAGCTCAAACAAAAATACGTCGAAAGCGTATGTAAAGGATTTAAGTGTACCTCAACGCCATCAACGGAGACTGTCCTACTTATAAATCGATTTGACCACACGATGGCAATGTTCATCGTTAAAACACACTAGTCCACAAAGCGATACGAGTGCTCAAATGCCAAAAACGGTGAACACTGGAAACAAAAATGACAACACGACAGCGTAAGTGATGGGATGCTAGCGCCACGCAACGGGAGCATAACCACATACTCTGATATGACTGTTACAAAGTTTTACACAAGACAGAAAGTAAAGATAGACGTCTGTTTTCTGCGCTTAAACTACACCTATCCATGCCGCTTGATTCACAAATCCACAACTTTAAATGCTCATGCTCACTAGCGCTACTATGTGTAGAGTTCCGAATTGGAGAGCCTATCATCTGTAAGTCCTTGACCTACTCAATAACTTTGCCCAAAACTTCATGTATCTTTCTGATCGGAATCCTGAGATATATATATGATATATAAACACCGACGAACCGACGTGACAGCTAGAACAAATAAATACAAATTTGTTGTCCGCGACGCCATGATGAAAAATAGCCGAACACTATCGCCACCTCTATAACGGCTCGCGATGATTTGATAGCTCGACACCGAACCCCCGTGTGCTCATATAGGAAACGGTTCACGTCTGCGCTGATTTGAGAGAAGCGATCGCTCGCTTCGGTGGTCGACCGTTAAATTTGAGGGGGGGGGGGGGCACTTTTGAATCACCACTGTCACGTCGGTTCGTCGGTGATATAAAATTGGTATGCCTACTAGCGCCATCTATGTGTGAAGTTCCGAATTAAACGGCTCATCATTTGGAAGTACTTGGTCTTCACAACAACTTTTCCCAAGACACCATTGTTCTAAGTTATCAGAATCCTGAGATATACACGGTCAGAAAATTCACACAAAACTGAGCTAAACTGAAACAGCTCAAAATATGAGTAAATTGCATTTCCAGCGATAGCACTGGTCCAAGTGCGAAAATCTCATCAGTTTAAGCCGTATAATATTCTTGATGATGTGAAGAATATTATACGGCTTAAACCAGTTGGATTTTTGCACTTGGGCCAGCGCTATCGCTGGAAATGCAATTTACTCATGTTTTGAGCTGTTTCAGTTTAGCTCAGTTTTGTGTGAATCTTACTCATTTTAGAGTAACATTTTCTTAGCGTGTATGAGATACAATATATGCATCCTTAGTAACAACTAAAGACACTGTATGCTAAAGACACGAAATCTGATGATTGTTGCTATTGATGATGATTGTCGCGTGATGACGATGATGCTGTCGAGCAATGCTTTTAAAGCGCGTTTGACAGGTCTCCTGCTCGATTGGAATGACATTGACAGCAAATTTGGAATTCCAATTGGAACATTTCGTGTCTTTGCATATAGTGTCTTTAGTAACAACAACTTTGCCGAAGTAATATCACAGAGAACAGACGTTTAAGCTCGAACAAAAATTCGTTGAAATCGTGTGTAAAGGATTTAGGCGTACCTCAACGCCACCAACGGAGACTGTTCCACATATAAAGTCGATTTGACCCCACGATGGCAATGTTCATCGTTAAAATACACTAGCCCACAAAACGACACGAGCGCCAAACGATCAAAAACGGCGAGCACTGGAAACAAAAATAATAACACAACAATGTAAGTGATAGGACGCTAGCGCCACGCAACGGGAGCATAACCACATACTTTGATTTGACCGTTACAACGTTTTACACAAGGCAGAGAGCAAAGATAGACGTCTGTTCTCTGTGGTAATATTTTTTCTAGTTGATCAGTTTTCTTAGATCAGAGGTTCCCAAACTTTTTGCTACCGCGACGCGGCGACGCCTTTTGAGATTTTCAAAATTGTCGCGGCGCACTAAAAACTTTTTACAAAGAATTTTGATAATTTTAACATCTTCAGTTCAAAATTTCAAATATGAATCGTTTTGTTATAAGGCCGATGCAAATATTATTTTTCTTTTATGTCCAAGACCTCTCATCGGGTACGAGGGGGGGTTACAAAAATAAATAATGAACAAACAAAAAAAACTACTCAAAAAATTGAAATTATAACCACTATTAAAAATTGTTAAATAAATACATTTTTTCTATTGAAAATAGCGTCATTAGAAGCCATATTTTTTTGCCCCTTCAATATTTTGGGATTTTTGAAGGGGTGGGTGACATGAACCATATTAAATGTTTGCATCGGCCTAATTAAAAAAAAGGAAAAATTGCTTTAAGATTCGCCTAACTAAACACAAATTTTAGATTTCTGGAGGATTGCATTGCAAAATTTTCAAATTTGTTAAATAAAGTACGCAGATTACCAAATTTTAGGAGAAAATAAATATAAAAATGGATTGTCCAGAAGTTGTCAGGACGGCTAACAGTGACGGTGAGAAGCCATGTTTTTGTATTCGGAACGCAAAAAATTCAACTCAACTCAACAACCCAAAAAAGGCGGTTTTCAGAATCATAGAGCTGGAAATCTCAATTATTGAGACAAATAAACAAGTTGTGATAGTGGTGTAAGTAAAAATGTCGTCCCGAAACGTTTGAGACAGCACGAAGACCTGGAAATTGACAGTAATTACACTAGTTTACAAAATAAAACGAAAGTCGTGAACTTCTGTCAACGACCAAAATTTTTGAAGTACAATTTAGTGCTGATTTCGAAACCGCGCTTCAAAAAATTTTAAGTAGAGCAGTTTTTGAGTTTTAGCTCAATATCGAGTTTTACATTTTTTTTAAAATGGAATTTACTAAAATTCAAATATTTTGCGTTTTGTTTAACAAATTTCAAATCTTTTTCCATAAATTAAAAGCTGAATACAATGCCATTCGATCATCTGAATGCACGTTTTGCGTCAGATTGATGATATTCAAGATATTGGCGAGTTTTTGGGACGAACTCCTTAAATTTTAACAAAATTTCCAAAAATATTTGAAGAAATGTATTTTTTTCAATAAGAAAAAAACAACCTAAAAAATCTTTCTCAACGTTTATTTGACATATCATATGTAGGCGAGTTACAGTAAAAAATTCAGCTCAATCGGAGCATTTTTTACCGAGAATGAGATGTGTGAAGTGAGTGGCTTTGTTTAAAAATAGAACAAAAGTTGATTTCAAATCATCAGCCTTGTATGAAAAGTCGAAAAAAATTCCGCTCTACTGTAATTTTTTTTTCATCACGTTTTCGAACTAAGGACATGATTCTACAGCAGAAATGATCATCAGCTTACCGAGTTCAAAAATGCTGTAAACTAGTGTTGTAGATGACAGTATTATGGAAAGATCTTCAAAAAAGTTACTTGAAATATTTACTTTGAATTACAAGCTATTCATAAAATCGACAACTAAGCATAAAATGTCAAAATACCAATTTGATAGTCTAAATTACTTACAAAAAGTCAAAACATTGGTATAGCATTTTTTGTAGGTTTGAGGTGACACTAGTTTTACGTAACAATACAAAAACAACTAAAAATATATTCTGCCTTCATTAGGGGCTGTCCATAAACCACGTGGTCATTAGGGGGGGGGGGGGGGGGTTCGGCCAATGACCATTTTGTATGGACTAATAAAAAAATTTGTATGGACTAATGACCACGCGGGGGGGGGGGGGGGTCGAAAAGTCCCAAAAAAATGACCACGTGGTTTATGGACAGCCCCTTAATAAGATTTTGTTCTTTGTGTTTTGGCTCAAGAGCCTGCGGCGCACCTGAGAGATGTTCAAGGCGCTCCAGGGCGCCGCGCTGCACAGTTTGGGAAGCACTGTCTTAGATATATGAAGTATAAAATTTGCACACGCAGTAGCGTCATCTTTGTTTGAAATTTTCAAACAACCGGTCCATCATTAGTGAACACTTGATCCAATAAAAAAAATTGCCGAAGTTATAGTCATTTTATTTAATGACCATTGGGCGCGCAGATTATTGATACCCGCTTATTAGGTTTACATTATCACATGTTAAACATCAAATATGTTTATTTTTATTTTGCAGTGCTAGAATATAGACATTGACTGATACACTGGCATGGAAAAATAGTCATTTATACCCCATATTTAGCGTGTAATAGTGCCTTGAACTTTTTGCATTTTTTCCTGCCGCACCCTGTAGATGGCGCTAGTGAGTATTCAAATTACGAATTGAAAGCTTGAATATCTTGATATTCTAAATGCATAGAATGTTCGTGTCTTCGATAGAAGTGTTTAATTCATCAAAATCTATTTGATAATAAAAATTATGCTAATGTTTTTCTGCAAGCTGGAACTAATAGATACATGTTCGCTCAGCATCCTAGACACCCTGAGCGACAAACGTTCTCAAAAACAAAATTTCTTTTGAGGTGAATGTCTTGATGCAATATAATGACAAACAATACCAATACTTCTTATTTGATGGATAATTTACTTCAGAATTGACTCACCAGGTGGCGAAAGTATAGCTTCAACGATTATATATGGATAAAACTTTCGTCTGACTAAGCGTTACCCGTTGATGTAGTTATTAGTGATTTCCGGGTGGCAATAGGGTATATTTTAATGATAATTCTGGCCCAGTAAAAACATACAGTCAGCATCTATGACAAAATCGCACAAATTATTGAGAACCAGTTTATCTGAAAAAAAAAACGAAAACACCTCACTTGATTCCTTCCAAGGTTTCTTCATGTATTTTTCTACAAATTCCTTTAGGGATCCGGATATTTCTCAGGGATTTTCTCAGGATGGCTTCATGATGTTTCTACAAAATTGTCACCAATAATTTCATCGATGATTGCTCCAGGGATTCTAATTTGGATACCTTCAGGAATTTCTTACGGAATTTCTGAAGGAACTCCTCCAGTATTTTTTTTTTCATAAATTAATACAGAGATTCTTTCAGTGATTCTTGCCAAGATTCTTCCAGGGCTTTATCTAGAAAATCCACTTATCCTCCGGATTTTTTTTTTCATTCCTCCAGGGATTGTTTTAGGAACTCCACCAGCGATTCAACAAAAAATTCATTGAAGGATCCCTCGGAATTCCTCCCGGTATTCCTCCTGAAATTCCTCCCATGATGCAATAATTTCCCCTGGTAGTCCCTTACGAATTGCTTCAGGGATTCCTCTAAGATATAAAATTTAAATGCTAACTAGCACAAATATGTATAGGTTGTGCGACGTCATAATCTATTGATATTTTCTAAATTTAGGCTGATACAATTTAATTTTGACTTTTTGTCCCCCACCCCCCTTCAAAAATTTTTGGCTGGATTTTGCATTTTGAGGGGGCAGATAAAAAATATTTATTAAAATATCGGGCTTTGGTGAAAATTCTTTAACAAATCCGATGAGTTTTAAATATTTTTCATATTAAATGCTTTATTATTTTTATCCCCCTCTTCGACCCGTCAAAGAGTGGTGGGAAAAAAAGTGAAATAAATATTTGTAACCGCCTACCATAAAAAAAATTCTCTATAAATAATAAACATCCCGATGTACGACAGATATAAACTGTTCATGCTAATTAGCGCCACCCAATGGCAGAGTTCCGAATCAATTTGCTCATCAACTGTGAATGTTTAACCTACTAAACAACTCCAAAGACACAATCTTTCTAACTAATCAGGATGCTGAGATATATGAGATATGATATTTGTATGCTCACTAGCGCCGCCTTGTGGTGAAGTATCAAATCAAACAGTTAATCATCTGTAAGCCATTGCCCAAGTAAACAACTTTGCCGAAGACACCAACTCAGTCAGGATCTTGCGGTATATGAGATGTTAATCCTTTCAGTGTTACATCTGTTTATCTGTGATGTCTCTTTGGGTTCATTCAAATAAATGCGTAATAATGCGTAACGCTAAATTTGAAAATTTTAGAATGCCTCTCTACCCCACGTAACAACTTTTGTATGGGAAATTTTCAAAATTTTATATAAAGCGTAATATAGCACTTAACCCCTCCGCTCCTTCTATCGTTACGTAATATTTAAACGACTCCTTTTGAGCTGCTGGACATGTATGTCTGCAATTAACCCTATTGTTTTGAGCGTCTTGTCCGCTTGCTAGGTACGTTTCATCCTATTGATTGGGAGCATTTTGAAATGCTCTCTAGCGCCACCTAGCGTTAATTACCTGTACTAAATTGTTTATCACTAGATACGCCTTGACATACCTAACATCTTTGCTGAAAACATCACCCTTTTAAAAAGTAAGGTATACGAGATATACGAAGACATATGTTGGGGTCCAATTGACCCCAGGGTCCCAAAACGGACCTTTATTTAAGGTATCCATTTGAGGGTTAATATCAGTGAAGAGAATTGTCAGACAAAAGAGGCACAAAACAAGCAACAAAGAAGGTGCGACGATTACTCTTTATCCCTACTGGTAACAGATAATGACATGATCTCGAAATTTTTTGTTGCAGACAAAACGGAAGCTGAATTTGTTGCGTACTTTTCAACTCGTGAATAATCAATTATTGCTAACCCAAAGTCGAAACTGTTTGATGATAGAGCTTCACCAGAGTTGCAGTGTTTACCGACTCGAAGTTACCGTTCGAAAATCGCAATGCAAGGCTTAAAAATCTCTAAACTCGTGGTGTACGATGTTAATCCCATTATTTTCAAGTTGGGACAAACTTATGTCGCATGGGTTTGTTTGTCGCAACAAATACAGGTTGCGACATTGTCATTATTGTTGTGCGATGGTTGAATTTTGATTCACTGGTTAATATATGTGTGATCAAATACTTAATACTTACATGTTCACTAGCGCCACCTATGAGTGCAATTCTGAATTTAACGGCCCAGCAGATATAAGTCCTTAAACTACCCAACAACTTTGCTCAAGACACCGATCTTCTAACAAGTCCCATGAGATCAAGGATCATGAGATATAGAAGAACATATTTGGGGTCCAAATGGATTCCAGGGTTAGTATCCACAACCATTTCAGTAAAGACATTCCACCCAAGCAACATCTGCAACATCGTCAAAAATGTGAGTGGGACCTTCAGGGTCGTAATTGTGATTTGAGTTGTTTGTCGGAATGGCTGACTGTTGGGGGCACTGGGGTAAGCAGGAGCACTGATATTTACAATGGCCAATAAAGGGAACACACACAAAAACGAATAAAGTAATGGCACAAATGATACCAAACAAGATCGAAAGACAAAATTTTACTATATGGGGAGATACTGGGACGTCGAGGCTTGGTGGTTGCTTTTTAACCCGGAAATACGAAAAAATAACAAAATAGTGGAAAACCATTAAAAAGGAATTCAATCTCTAAAGAACTCTGCTCAAGACAAAGTTTCTAACAAATATTTAAAATGAATGTTTTGATATAAAAATTCCATCTGAAATATTCCACAAGGCTTCTCTCTCCATGTTTATACTCCTAAGATTTCAATATGTGGTTTTTTTTTGTGATTTGATTTGTTTTTCAGGGCACTATCAAAGTTACCCTAAGAAGAAAATCTGATTCTCGCTCATATGGAAAACTAAAAGTCACCCAAAATATTTAAGATCATCGAATCTTTCAATAGCAATTGATAACTGATACCTTCTTCTTCTTCTTCTTGGCGTAACGTCCTCACTGGGACAAAGCCTGCTTCTCAGCTTCTATGAGCACTTCCACAGTTATTAACTGAGAGCTTCCTCTGCCAATGACCATTTTGCATGTGTATATCGTGTGGCAGGCACGAAGATACTCTATGCCCAAGGAAGTCAAGGAAATTTCCTTTACGAAAAGATCCTGGACCGACCGGGAATCGAGCCCGTCACCCTCAGCATGGTCATGCTGAATACCTGCGTTTACCGCCTCGGCTATATGGGTCCTTTGATAACTGATACCCCAGTACTTGTTTTAAAAATATATGATTAGGGGAAATACTGTTACATGGAAAAATATTAAGAAAATTCGCTGAAAAACTATCAAAGTTACCCCTTTTTACTGTATATGAAAAACTTGTGCGGCAAGACCAGTTCTGCAAGAGAATCACAGGAAAACCGCTATTTTTCTAATATTTAAGGTAAATGTCACGGACTACCTTCGAAAAATGCAAATGATATTCACGGTGAATACCATTTGGCATTTTTCAAAGGTAGTATGTGACATTTACCTTAAACTTTCGAAAAATAACGGTTTTTCCGTGACTTTCTTGCAGAACTGGTCTAGTCGCACAAGTTTTTCATATACCATATTCTCAGGTTCAGCTTCAAAAATGAGCTGTAGGTGTTTGAATTTAAATATGACTAAATGAAATTTTCAGCACTGGAAGAGACAAAAGATAACAAAACTAACACGGTATCCGCCGTCACCTCAAACATGGGAGTATTTATCTTCCTGCATCATTTGCCCATTAGTATTGCTAGCTAATGGGGTACATTAAATAATTACTTGAAATATGTTGTGACAGGGGTCAACCTACATTCTCTAACGCAATTCCAGAGGCAAAACTTCGGATACAGCATCCAAAACTGGTCTAATAAATTATGTGCTGACGCCTAGGCATGCTTCTAAGGCATTCTTTGCTATGCGGTTTGTTATATTCTTCTATTATTTGGTTGTCCTATTGTATGAATTTTGTCACTGACGAAACGTACAAACGTCTGTACATCTCCAAATGTCCTCATTTGGTGTTTGAATTACATACAAGGCTGCTGTTGATGGTTGTCGACTAATATCCGATTTATCTTGTGTTTGTGCGATTTGGTATCAAACATACATAAAACAACTGGCAATTATTTCTGCCAATCACAAAAAACACGACGAATCCACAGGATCACTCATCAGCAATTAGAAATCGAGACGTAGCCACAACCCTTTAATTCCGCCACCAACCTCTTCCAAGTTTACCCTTCGACAATTAAAAACTTTTCCCACCGCAACAACGGTTTGCGCACTTCTCCGCAGCCGCATCCATCACAAAATTGCCAGTTTGGAACTCGCCGATCGCCGCCGACCAGCTTGCCCGGGCCTTTGATGTTTGAACAAATATTATCATTTCTGTTATTGTTGTAAATTAAAGAAAACTTCAGTATCATCGTCATCGCCATCGCCGCCACCACCACCGTCATCTTCCGTTCCCGCTCAAGCTACCGGGGTCTTCTTGGGGTCGGTGGCGACGGAATATTTGAGCTGGACCTCATGAAAGAAGGCACTGAAAAGTAATAACAATGAAGAGACCTCCTCACCAACAACGGGTTAGAGGCGCAAGGCACTTTTTTTTGTGCCATAAATACAATAATGGTGCATGAACAAACTTACCGGCAGCTAGACAATCAGCAGTCACATGTTATCCGCGATTTGGCGCGTAAACTATCGCATCATCATCGTAGGCACGGTTGCTTGCACCCGATGTGGGTTAGGTCATGGATAAATATGTGCCGTTCATCATCATGTGTTATACGTCTTCTTTTTCTTATGGGCGTCACGATCTAGCTGGGATAGAGCCTTCCCGTTTCAGCTTAGTGTATCACCCCACGTCCGCCCGCCAAGTGGCTTCCGTCCTTATTCCACACAAACTTCCGTTTTCATAGATTACATTTCCTCACACTTCACTTCTTCCATACGGCGTATTTTTTTTTCTCCCGAGAGAAGCGAATCTGCTGTTTGAACTTCTGTTTGAATCATTCCACGTTCTGCCGGATTCCATGCTGCAGCATTGCCACCCGCACTGCGTTCTTCTCCACCAAAATCGCTCTACACTCCTCAACGAACTATTCGTTCCCGCGTTCACAGTGAGCCCCACTAAATTTGTTTTGCTCGCTGCCCTTTCAATTGCTTTGAATTTTTAATCCAGTCTTCATGCACAGTACCGACGCCCGCCAACTTGCAATATTTTTACGACCTACAGCATCTTGAGGCAGCCTTACTGCAGGGTGCGAAGCAAGTTAAAAATCGAATGAGTTCCAACTCCATGCACATTTTGCATGTTTTTTTTTTTAATTTTGAATGACATGGAAGTTGCCAAAAGCTGCGTATTTTCTTACGTGTTCATCATCATTATTAGAGCTATGACTCATTTTTATGTATGAAAATTAGCCACTAGAAGATAGTTAACCATTAGCATAATAAAAGTTCAAAATTCTCGAAACAGTTTCACCACGTCTTCACAGGGCGGTAGTGAACAATGCTTCCCAAATTAAGGTTGAGCACGGCTCAGCGGAATGACTTAATGCTAAACAAACACTACTTACCGGTGAACATCTTTCTTCCACAAATTAATCCACTTTTTCATTTTGATACTTGATGAGAACAAAACCATTCGTTCAGCTCGGGCATTGGGAGGGAATGTAGCATTTTTTTTCCGCTTCTCGAATACGTCCATCATCTTCTTTGGCTTGGTTTGGCTCGGTGGGGCACGATTCCGATGAAAAGATCCCAAGCCAAGAAAAGAAGGTGCTCTTTTGTGTTGCATTGTAAACACGCTGACTCCTTCCCGCGTTGTTGGCTGTGTGATGTCGGGGTTCAAGTGCATCCCTCTTGTCCGCTGATTAACGTTTTCGAAATCCGTCAGTGTTTATTTTCCAAGTGCATTTCGATATTTTTCACCTCTCTTGGGTTGTGAATCGGAGAATAAAAGAACATCGCTGGCTGCAGAGAGGGCGCAAAATGCACACCTCATCGCTGCCACTTCTCTCTTAGGCTGTGACCATAGTGGGTAAGGTGAGATGCGATCGGATGCGATAAGTTATGAGATGAGAAGAGGGATGTTTGATAGGCCATAGTGCATGAGGTTTTCAATGAGGGTGCGCATAATGTTTTCACATCCTTTTTCGCCTATTTCGTGCGCATCAACGACTCGCGTGATTTGATCGATGAAGTCGCTTGTATGTTGATGCGCTTCTTTGGATGTGGGTAGTGAAATGATCGTGAAATGCACCCGCTTGTTGTTTTGCGCGGGTCGTTTTTTTTTTGCTATAACTTAGTCAGTTTTAATCCTGTTGCAATAGCAAAAACCGACCAGTTCAAAAAAAATCTGGTGTAACTGCACAAGATTGAGATCATTGAATTAATTATTTGAGAAAAGAATGTATAACATGTAATCATATCCGCGTGAGCGATGTCTTTATGTATACATATATTTTTACTTCCCGAACTGGGCTATCTGAGTGTTGATTTCAATTTAAATCAATATGAGACTGTTATACTGATTTTCGGCATTAAAACATTACTCGATTGTGCTGACCTCGGCAAAAAGAAACAAAAATTCGGCAAGTATCTATTATTTAAGGGTAAAGTTTTTTTTTTATTACAAAATTTTCGGCGATATCTACGAGAAAAGATGTCTCTAATAAGTACACAATATTCAACATAAGGACTGTATGTGTTATGTGTTTATCTTTGAGGCCCTGTATTAACTGCTGTGTGTTTATGTGTTGCTAGCGTTGTAAGCAAAAGATAACCTTCATTAAAAGTTGAAGTTTTTCCTCAAGTGGAGCAACGCGAGTGAGAGCGAAAATCGATTGTGACCAGGTACTGCTATGAAAAATGATTATCGCTAAGAAAATTAGCAAAAGTTGTGGAGGTGTTACCGTTTTTTCTGTCCAAAATACTGTCAAACGATTCGGTATGCATAACACACTGATAAACTCACCCGGACGCGACAGAAAACCAGGTGCGTCCAAATAAAATTTGGACAGCAAAATTTGCAAAATCTTCAAAAGAAAAAAGGAGGTATTCATCATAGATTGCGCAAAAAAGTGTAGAACGACTATTGGTATGGTTCAGCGCGCGAAGGAGCGTAATTCCCTGAAGACTTACCCAAAACAGAAATGTCCAAAAAACAGTCAAATTTTGGCGGATTATGTGAAAACTCGGGCTCGGAAACTGTACGACGATGTTTTGAGCAAAAATTACATGTGCATAATCATGGATGATGAAACGTATGTCATATTGGACAACAAGGCAAATCCAGGGGCACAGTTTTTCACTGTGAAGCGTGACACTGATGTTCCGAATTTGGAGAAATCGATTTTTTGCAAAAAAGTTGGGAAAATGTATTCGTTTGGCAAGCAATTTGTCGAAGTGGTATGAAATCGTCACCTTTCTTCACCGTCCCAAGTATGAATGTCGAAATATACCGGAAGGAATGCCTCCAGAAACCAATTCTGCCACTTATCTGAAAGCACAAAGGTCCTACATTATTTTGATCGGATATGGTATCCTGCCACTATGCGCGTGACACCTTTGACTGGTATGAAGAAAACAATGTCCAATTTGTGGAAAAGGCAATGAACCCTTCAAATTGCCCGCAAATTAGGCACATTAAGAAGTATGTGGCTTTGATGAAAAGGAAACTACGGCAAAAGGATAGAGGAGCAGAGGACGTCATCAAATTCAAGAAAAACTGGGCCAACCCAAGCCAAACCATCGACGGAACGGTTGTCCAAAACCTTATGAAGAACACCAAGAAGAAGGTGCGAGAGCTGGCAAGATCCACGAAAAATTAAATATAAAATGATACCATGGGTTTTTCTGATGGTCAATAAACAATGTAATTGAATTTAATTTACAAAACAAATAAAACATTTTCAGATACAGCAATTTTTAGATGTACTCATAACGATACAGTCCTTATATTGGGTAAAAGAGTATCAATCGAAATTGATGTCACACTATTTTCGTTAAGGGATCTAGTTTTGCCTGACAAAGCAAAAAGCACAACTTTTCAATCAGAATCGTTTTAGCAATTAAGTTGAATACCATAAAACCTTAAACTTTCTAACTTGCACATGAATAACATGCACTGGACAAACGACCATATCACTTGATTTAAATCCCGAACAGAGAAAATAAAATGTTTTCTTATACACATATCATAACAAAATTATGCTGTAAAAAACCTAAACGATTTGATGGAATACTATTTTATATGCAATGAAATTTATTATTTTACATAGTGATCGATAGACAATATGATAAATTTTTATTACGTCCGGTCCATCAAAATGCATGTCATGTGAAAAAGCATTGAGTTATGTCTAAAAACAACAACATATTAACGCATTTTATATTACCTACTAGCATTCCCAACACATTAAATCCGCATTGCTTTACATACACAACGAGCGCAATCATAAAATCCATACCCGACAAGCATTCTCTTGCGTTCTCTTGCGACCACATGCGTCGAAGCAGCTCCATCGCATCTCCGCACTCATCGCAACTCATCTACTATGTGCGGTTCATGCGTTCTGCATATAGTTTCCACAGAGTGTGCTTCGACGCTTATCCGATCTCTTATCTCTTTGCATCGCACCTCAGCCACTATGTGCTCAACGTTACACAGCGAACCGAAACGGTGCAACTTCTTGACTTGTGCGCGCTAACAACGCGATGATCGGTTGATATCCTGTCTCTTTTGCGAACTCAACCCAGCACCCACCCTTCTGAGTTGGTACAGCAAACCCTAGAGAAGTGCGTTGCGGATCGATATATCCAGTTGTACCCAATACTTCAGAATTCCGTTAGATGTTTCGCGACTGTACTAAAGTTCAATATCAGTTCTGAATTAGAAAAAAAAGTTCTGAATTAGACTCGCACTCTTGATAACTACTGAATTCGACGATGAATGGAATTAAAACTCAAAAATCACTTTGTGCAAGGTACAGTAACATTCGATTCTGACCACCAAAATACATAATGCGGGAGACTACTGTAGCACTACGTCATCGGCAGGTCGATCCACCCGCTGCTGCTAACTGAAGGCCCATTTCGTAGGATCGTTTTGAGGCCAAGCCAAGTCAGAGGCTTAACAGCACCACGGCACGGTTGCATTGCACCCACCCCACAAGGGTTTCTCCGCGCACCGTGGAGTGTATTGTTATTCTTAACCAAGTCAAACCAGCCAAGCAAATCCGACCGGGGACGACGGCTCGGGACGAACGAACGCGCGCCCGCAACGATGATGATCCCAAATATGCAAAATCATCAAATGGCGGGATATGTATAATTATAATTGAATGAATTACTAGTCATCGGCTTTGTTCGTTTCATTATACGCCGTGAGAGGAGCAAAAACGGCCAGTCAGAGAAAATGTTATAACGCAAACAAGTTAGTTAACACATGTTTACACGCTTTGAGCAATGTAATTTAGTTAAGTCTCGCCTGCTCCTACTGCCCACAAGAAGGTGATGCGGCGACCCGACTCCTTGTGTCAAGATGATACACTGCGGCGCAGGGCACTGTGGGCTGTTGGAAGATGGTTTTATAGCAGCCACACTTCTTCTTGGGAGAGTTCTACGATGTACGGACAGCAATGTCTAGTTCTTTAACAAGCATTACACGGTTGAACTTCAGCACAATTTACATACAAATCTAAATTTATCATTTTCCTGTTGGTCTTGATCAAAACCAAATAAGAACATGACCACACTAAGATTAGCTCGGTATTTTTCCCATCTTTTTACTGAGTTCTCAGTATGCGCGGTACGTTAGGTTATCTCTTTTGCTCAAACTCTGTAAATGAGTTAACGAGTTCAGCAAATGAACTGTCAAAATTTACAGATGAACGGTGAATGTTGCTACTGCGGTCCTTCACGTCTTCGTGCAATATGTACCGCCGATAGCTCTTCGTCGCAATTACTCAGTCCTACCATGAAACCGTCTGTTTCCGAGAAGAGGTCACCCCGTACCAGCCACGCGTTTAACGCCGCCTTATCGTTGTGCTCGAGCTCCAGTTGATGGGGGTCCGTCCCATGCAACTCCTTCTGCTTCCACGCTACGATCATTTCGTCAACGGTCTTGATGTCGCAGTTCATCTGGAAATCCTCTTGCGCCAGATGTAGGGCGCTGGTACCGTGGTCAGCTTCACATACAGTGCGGTACATTTCATGAGGGTTCTGGCTTTCAACGAAATATTCCACACAGCGCCTTGATATTGGTGACGTCTCTTCCTCCTAGTACGCGTGGTAGGGTGACTCTCTCGATGGACGACTTTGGATGGCACATGTGGCGCATGGGGAACGCCACTCGTAGTGTGCTCGTTCTAACGCCTTGTCTTGGTCCAAGGTTTTTATATATTGTAAGGTTGAGCATGATGTTTAGTTTGTGGAGAAAAGCAGAGGAAGCGAAATTTCAAAGGAATTTGAGGTGGCGGGGGATTCGTTTTCAGAATTTCTCACGGTGAAAAAATAATGGCCGCTCAGCCAGTTTTGACATCTAAGACTACCTTAAAATATGTAAATACCTTGGTCTTGGTCCACTATACCACCCCAAAGCTGTAGGTCAACAGAGGCACAGCAAACGTGTTGATCGCCTTCACCTTGTTGCCAGCTGACAGAAAGCTTTTCAGAACACAGTTGACACGATGCAAGAACTTGTCCTGCAGTTTCTTCTTGATCGCTGTGTGGCGAATACCTCGAAATTGCAGAAAGCCGAGGTATTTATACGCTTCGTCTTCAACCATATTCCGAATCCGCACCTGTTCGTTGACGCGGAAACAGCTAGAATCCACTATTTGACCCCGGCAAAGACGAACTGACCAACCTTTGTCAATTCCACACTCCATCCCGATAATGATGCTGAACACCGTCACAAGCTGCACAGATGATGCAGCCTCTGTACTGATTCCGCATACAGCTTCAGGTCGTCCATGAAAAAGGGGTGGATTATTCTTGTACTTCTTCGCTCACTTTTCAGTTGGTAGCCATAATTGCATTGGTTGAGTGCTCTGCTGAGAGGGTTCATCGCAAGGCAGAACCATAGCGGACGAAAGGTATCGCCTTGAAATATCCCCCTCCTGATGCTGAGAATTCTGGACCGCAACTTAGCTGTTCCGTCGGTAATTTGTAGGGACGTGCTCCACACCCCCATAGCGTGTTGCATCAGCCTGAAGGCGTTCCCGTTTACCATGTACAACTGCAGTACCTTAAGATGGTATGGGTGCGGTACTGAGTCGTACGCTTTCTTGTAATCGATGTACGCCATGCTCAGGTTCCTCTGCTTCAATGATGACCTGATCTTTGCAGAGTGGGTTTGTATCCTCCTCACTTTTAGGGGTCGTACACAAATTAAGTCACGCCCTTAGGGGGGAGGGGGGGTTTTGTACAACGTGACGACCCTTACAAAAATATTGAGGTCCCATACAAAATGTGTGACATAGGGGGGAGGGGGGGTTGAAAAAGGTCGATTTTTGCGTGACATAATTTGTGTATCACCCCTTACCGACGACAGCACTTTGTACAGACTCGAAAGGCACGTTATTGGTCTATACTTTGCTGGATCAGCTGTATTTGGTCCTTCGGCAGAAGATAAGTGTTACCCCTGGTAATAAACTCTAGTAGCTGCCTCAAGTTCGCTGTAACAAAATAACTTCCATCACTTCCAACACAACTTTCCGTCGGATTGTAAAATTCCAGATTATCTGTGGCATGGAGCTTGTTTACAGCTTTACGTGCAAGAAATTCTAATGAAATCAAATGTAAATTCAAACATTCCAACATTTTCCTACGTCACGTATAGTTGTCAGACTTTCTGTGTGGTGAATTCCGCCTGTGCTGGTCCAGAACACTAAAATGGCCAGGAACCCGCCTGAATTGTAATGCAATAGCTCCCCCTATATTGGGCACTTTTTGGTTCCAGAAAGGCCCCAGACCCTACTTTAGCTCCAAATGTTTGCTGCAAACCGCTTATTTGATTCATAATCAGATTCTATGTTTTCTCCCAAAATTTGAGCTCATTTGGTGGACAACCTCTTCTAAAGAAGTGGTGTGGAGTAATGTATTGTACCTATTTTCTCGTGGCTTCGTGGCACTATACAGTCGAGTCTCTTATTGAACGAATTCCTACTAAACGGACTCCTATTAGACAGGGGTGAGCGTTATAGGGGACTAAGAGCTTATGGGATTTCGGCTTTTTGGGGGTGTGGTCTATTATCTCGGGTGTATTAAGAGATAGCGCAATACTTTCTTCGGCAAAGTTTTAGGACTTGAAAAGATCTACCATTTAAAACTTTGGGTCATATGATTAGTTGGCAACTTAGCCGCTAGATGCACCATTAACAGTTTGATGCTAAATTTCACTACAAGAACCATATCAGGTTGTCAAGCAAACGATTACGATATGCTCAATAGCCCAATAATTTGGAAGGATAGTGTCTTCGGGAAAGTGGTTGGGTCCGCCAATAACTTACTGGTGATGAGTTACGAAGTTCGAAATTCCTCCACTGGGCGGCGCTAGTGAGCATGTAAATTTTCAAAACCTCATATCTCAGAATCCCGATAACTTGGAAAGTTGGTGTCTTCGGCAAAGTTGATCAGTAAGGTGCCATTAGACTGTTTATCATTATGACAAATATTTGCTATTCAAGCCCGACATTCATCCAAGGTTGCTATGATTCACGTTGTGTTGGTCATTTGTTGGGCTTGTTTGGCCAAATATTTGTCATGTCTAATGGGACCTATAGACTTACATAAAACTGAACACTTGTTTCGCGATTCTGCCATAAGGCGGCGCTAGTGAAAATGCAAATTTAAGAAATCTCATAGCTTAGAATCATGATAACTTAGAAAGTTGGTGTCTTCGGCGAAGTAGATCAGTATGACATAGACTTACATAAAAATGAACACTTGATTCGCAATTCTGCCACTTGGAGGCGCTAGTGAACATGCAAATTTTAGAAATCTCGTAGCTCAGAATTCTGATAACTTAGAAAGTTGGTGTCTTCGGCAAAGTTGATCAGTATGACACAGACTTACATAAAAATGAACACATGTTTCACAATTCTGCCACTAGGTGGCGCTAGTGAACATGCAAATTTTAGAAATCTCATAGCTCAGAATCCTGCTAACTTAGAAAGTTGGTGTCTTCTCCCAAAATTTGAGCTCATTTGATGGAAAATTAAGATTATACAACCCCTTCTGTGGGTAAGTAAAGAAGTGGTGTGGAGTAATGTATTGTACCTATTGTCTCGTGGCTTCGTGGCACTATAGGTCCGTTCGGATCGCGTTGGCCATCGCAGTCAAAAGCTTGGCCTCCTCCTCGAATCACACCCGCTACACGTAATAACCGGTGCCACCACCTGTCCACCAAGGAAAAACAATACTATGCCAAAGTATTCTCTAGGCTGCCGTGCCGACGATCTGTTCGATGATCTATCCCATGTTTCCCAAACTGTGGGTCGCGACCCCCCAGGGGGGTCGCCGCCCTTCATCCAGGCGGTCGCGAGGGACAGTAAAATACTTTACTGTAACAGACAACAAATGAGGGAATTTCTATGGGGGGTCGCGAAAACTACGTCTGCTGGCAAAAGCGGGCGCGCGACCTAAAAGTTTGGGAACGTATGATCTATCCCAAAAGAGAAATGAGTTTGAGTTTCTACTCCGCTGAACCGTTACTTGTTCTGTGGCTTAGTTGGTCAAAGCGCCGGTCTAGCGAATACGGAGTCGTGGGTTCGAATCCCACCAGAACGCCACACAAATTTCATCTCTAAATTTATCAATTAGCAACATTTCGTGCCTTCTAATTACAAGTTTTCTGTGTTTCAGACATAAGTACATACCAGCAAATCTAGTAAAATACCAATAAAGTTCAAAATGTATCATTGATTTTACTTTATATGATAAATAAAGAAGTCGGTAAGAAACAGTATACCATTTTGAACGAGTCAGTAGCAGCCCACACTGTGTGAACAGACAGACAATACTTGTACCAAGTGATCCACTCTCTAAACGAACACGAAACCATCCCACAACGATTACTCAATCAACAAATTGACTCTGATCAAGCACTTCCATTACCCGGTCCACGCCCACCGAGCGTCTTTTCAATCACGATTGATATGGAACTAACATCATTACGTATCGCTATCCACTTTTGCTAACCGACGACAACGATGCTGAAAAAGGAAAAGGTCAATCCGAAAAGGGAACATGGGAAAATCGTTTCACTAGCGAGCTTCTTCTACTTGTTCTTCTATACTCGTTTGAATCAAAACCTCGGAAAGCAGCGGACACATTATCGTAATTCAATTATTCAATTCACTCTTGCGATTCGCATCATCTTCCAGGAAGTGCATACCTCGAACACGCCAACGCCGTCGCCGCTGCCGCGCCCAAATGAACACAAAAGCGATTAAAATGCTTCCCAATCTCAAAACAAACGCTCGGGCACTAACTCAATTACCCCATTAGAAGAAAGTCATGACTTTTAGCGAGCGCGCGGAGTATGATTTAATTAAAATGCTTTAAAATTCTATTCCTTCGAGAATTTGCTGACTTTCCCCCTTCCAAAGGATCTGTTTCGGAAGGAAGACCTTTAGCCGAGCAGATGTTCCCAAACGTCGGCGTTTTTTTTTTTTTGAACTTCTAATACAATCATCAGCATAAGCTGAGGTGCTTTCCCATTGCATTATATCGGGCCATTAGAAAGCATCCAAGTAACAATGATAGCTGAATAACAGCTTATTCAGTCAAAATGTCCGAAATCAAGCTTAAGAGCGGCTTATTCATCTGTTGGGCGCCAACATAGATTACCTGAGCACCTGTGTTATTATTATTATTATTATTGTTTATTGTAGATTTTGCATTCAATAAAACTGATCATAATAAGATGGTTCCAAAATTATGAGTTTTCGAAAATTGAGATAGCAAAACATAATTCATTATATCAATCATTAGTTTTCAAACACATGTTTTAAAGCCTGCCCAGTACTGCCAAACCCTAGAAATATTTCCATAGGATTCGAGCTCTCGTGTGAGCTAATAAGAGTTTTCAAGCTGTTACCAGCATCGTTCGAAGGTTCAAAATTTAGAAAACGCTTTGTGAAAAAAAAATCACGACAAAATTTCACTTTCTAGAAAACAAGACCTTCAATTTAATATATCCCATACCGTAGTACCGTTTGGCAACCCCTGACTGTCTGCCTTCAGCTTGGTGTCATCGTCGCCGCTAGGACATGCTCATCCGGGAGTACCAGTTGCAGTGGCCATAATTAAATTTAAAATATTTTCACAAATTCACGCACTTGCTTATGCTAATCCCTACAAACAGAGATCAGCAACGGAAACCCGGTTGCACTGCAACCGGGGATGAGCAAATCATTTTGCCACTCCATGCCATGAAGACTATAACAGACTCGCTACATAGGGTGGGTTAGGACACACCGCTCTGGCTGGCGACGCTCAGCCAGCCGCCACTGTATTTTACCATAATTTGCAATAAAACCAAATATTATATTTAATTTCGGCACAACAAAGTTCATCGATAATTTATCACCGCCACCAGTAGAGGACCCTAATGTAGTTTGCACACTACAACGATGGTTTGTCGGGACGATAATGCACCCTAGACCGTCCCCTCCCGTACAGCTCTTCATCGGTGGATTGTCGTTGTTGTAGCATTTTGAAAAGAGGGTATGTAGTTGGTACGATGTGAACGGATCCCAACCCTGGTATAAAGTCAAGTGGAGTTGGGTGCGCCTTATGATGCGTGAAACATGGTTTTGTGTCTTCCGCGTAATGCCGCCGGAGTTCATTTTACTGCATCTAATTGATATTTATGGGTACATATTATGTGCTCATCATTGTCAGTAATTCATTGCAGCGCATGTCGTTGGGTAATCAAATTAGCAAAACAACTGCACGCACAATGTTGTCTATTAAATGTTTTAAATCAATTCTTCAACCATTCTAGTGTCAAGCCGTCCTATCTCTGATACCTCCTTAGTGCTTAGACAACTCTGGTTGAAGCTTCGATGGGGTTCATTCCTGTTAACCCATGTAGGCTCTTATCACTATGGTTATCTAGATAACTGGAGCAATGATCCATTAAAAATCTACATTGGGTCGAGTAATGAATTTGAATATTTTTACTTGGAACTGACATCTATCAATTTCATTTCTACAATATATATATTACCCTACACGAGCCTGATTCATAAGAAATCAGGATCTGTGGCGTTACTGCGACCGGCTTGAAAACTCCCAACGTATTCATTAGCAATAACTGATTAATAACTCAAGATTATCCGGAATAACTGTATGAAGCATTCAGAATGAAAATCGCTTACTTTAAAGAGGGGCTAGTGTACATCGCATCCTCAAAGTTAGCTGCGTAACCTACAGCAACGAACATCGATAACTCGCTTTGGGGAGTCCACCAAGGTTGCATACTGGTGCTTAGCCAGTTTCCCGAGTGGTCACCACTCCCTTCGTTCTCGGAATGCAAGCCGGGTCGACACCATGCCTGCATCCAACTGCAGTATCAAGAACTGATACCGCATGCACAGCGGTATTAAACGCGTTCCTTACATCCAGAATCACTACTGCACACTAGCGAATCCCCCTTCTCTTAAGCTGGACCGCGATCCCAGCGGTTTTTGTAACCGACAGGATAGCGTCTACGATCGACCTTCCTTCCCGGAAACAGTACTGGGAGCTCTCGGCTGTATCATTGATGGATTGTACTGCAGCAGTCGAGCATATTTTGAAGCATTTTGCAATCCCCGTACGTTCCTCATTGGTGACCCCCCCCCCCCTTCTTCTCCCGACCCAGTCTTCAGCTGTCCTACAGAAAGAAATTAAAGATTTGTATCACAACGCAGAAATAAGCGATCCTCGATGGTCCTCTCTAATATATCTGGAGACTGGTCGGTAGGAGCCATTCAGTGGGGTGACACGGCTGTCAAACTCGGTACATCGCCGCTCCACCCAACATCATTTTTGGTACGGCGCGTTTTGGTACCCACTTTATGGTCGGTTTACCCTTACTTGCTCCTGATTTTCGGGTGTGTGGTTCGTGTGTTGCTAGTGCTTATTTCAGAAATTACACATTTCAAACAAAACCGTTGTTTTTGATGATTGTTTCTCTTTCCTTATCACTTTGCACGATATTATAAGTAGCAGCGAAGCAGTGTCGATGTTTCCAGCGCATTTTTTCCATGAATTAAGCAATCAAAACAAAAACATTGGACGCCATGTTGAATTGAATGCTGGGTACAGTAGACGTTCGATAACTGCAACATGTTTACGTTTCACTTAGCGAACGAAAATTCGATAACTGCAACGCCTGACAGTGTCAACAAGCCGTCAATTGACGTAAAATGAACGAAAAATTCATTCGACTGTTCATTAGGGCTAACATGGCGCACCATTTTGACGTTTGGCGGTGCGATAACTGCAAATTTGTTGCACTTACCGGACTTGCAGTTAAAAAGCATTGCAGTTAAACCGTTTGCACCGACCGAACGTCTACTGTAGATGATTCTGGCCCTTCGTCATCCCCCTAGAGCCATTACATCAACCAATCCCGTAGACAGGCACGGCGCAGGTTCGGAATAGCCTGATTGGCTTAAGTCTTACAGTACACCGAAGATCTTCTACTCCTTGTGTAGAGTAGCCTAGGCCTGGTAGCATCGTATGCACACTAGAGCACCGCCACCAACAGATCACCGTTTAAACCGAATATGTTTTACCCATGACGGTGTACCTCGCTAAATATCTCGTCGTTCAAGTATGATGACAAGGACTTGGGCTTGGTCTAGTTACCTTTTCCTTCACCCGCTGCTTGCGTTATTGTAATCGATACTGCGATAGCGAATCGCCAGATGGTCGCTATGAGCGTAGATATTATCTGTCAGTTCAATCTACTTGCTAAGTCAGGACTACAAAAAGTACTGTCAATGATCGACTCCGCTTCGTTCTAGTTCTTTTAGCACCGATATTAGCCAGTTGGGCATCGAGCATGGCCAGTGCCTCTAGCACGATCTGACCTTGCTGGTTCGTGAAATGACTTCCTCATTCCACGGCCCCGGCATTGAAGTCTATCACCATCGGCCTTCACCATATCAACTTGGCCATCATACAGTTCGGCATCTACGTTAACTGATTGATCGACCACCTCGAAAGCGCATAGCAGCTACTGAATTTGACTGAGTGCACTTTCTGGTGGCATGGGCCAAGATGGCTCAGATTGTTATCGTTTCCGTGGCCGGACTAATGATTGGTGAATATTGAACAAAGTGAAGAGTTAGAGCCGCGGAAAACTGTTGCGTTACCCATAATTGCAGATACTGAAGACACTATCGAACGATATTCGCAGCTCGGTCGTCTGCTAATAGTTTGTGCGTGGGGGCATCGGTTCCGTGAAAATACTCGTCTCGAAGTGATTGATCGCGTTACCGGTCCATTATCGTCCGCGGAAATCGATCGCGTGCTCGTCGGTCTCGTTCATCGTGTGCAAGATAAACACTTTAGTCCGGAGATCGCGCAGCTCGAGAAAGGGCTTCCCGTTAGCAAGAAGTCAAAGCTGCGATTCTTGAAACCGTGGCTTGTCCAGGGCGTAATTAGATTCGGCGGCCGGCTCCATCATTCTGCGCTCTCCGTTGATGAAAAACATCCCATCGTACTCCCGGCTAAACACCACCTGACGCGGCTTATCGCCGTTTCGGAACATGCAAAAACGCTCCATGGTGGCAACCGATCCACTGGAGTGGCCACCTGTACCTCACACTGTTGCCGAAGCTCCGTGGCGAGCTCCTCCGCGTCCGGGATCTCATCCAGATTTTTGACCTTTGGAGTCACTGCCGCAGTGAGAGTTCTCACTTCGTCACCCTTACCAAGGACCACTTCCGCTTAACATGTGTAGGCGACGTCATTGCGGGTTTAGTCGCCCTTCAGCTTGAGGATTATTACACCTGTACGAATACGTCTAATACTGCGTTCGCCAGCTTCACGATTTACGACATTTTCATCGCTCTCACCCCCTTCAAGAACTCTGTGTACTTGGATTCGTCACTCTTCTCGCGCCTCGCACCTGCCCGCTCACCTCTGATCCTCCTACGTTCCTTTGATAGAAAACTGCCACTCGATTCTCGCTTTTCAACACCTTATTTTCAGTCCAACAAATTTTCTACAGTGGCACGATGTGCAAGTTGTGGGTATGCAATGGGACACAATCAGTGCAGTACTAGAATTGAAGTAATGAGCTGAATTTTTGTATGGTGAGAAGGTCAAATCTCCGATTCTGCAATGAAATAGTTTAAAAAGCGTGGGTATTATGATTCCTTGCCTAATTTGATGCTGTTTGAGCAAAACTTTGGGTAACCATGTTGTTGTTTTTTCCATTTCTTGCAACTTAAACAACACAGTTACCCAAATGTTTGCTCAAACAGCATCAAATTAGGCATAATACTCACGCTTTTTGAACCATTTCATTGCAGCAATGGAGAATTGACCATCTCACCATACAAAAATTCAGCTCATTACTTCAATTCTAGTACTTCGCCGATTGTGTCCAATTCGTTGGAGATTACCCTGTCGCATCCGGCAGAACCAAATGTCTACAGTTAAAATGTTTCCAGAATGTTTCAAGTGATTCAGAGAATCTGTGTGTCCACAATTGTCTCTGGGAATATTGTTTTATCTGGTAAAGGTTACATGATCTGAATTCACTTTGTTTCGTGGTGTTTCAATCGGATCGTTTGTTATTGAAGCCTTTCTCAAACTTCTTTACCAACGCGTGTATGTCTTACGGTCCTGATGGGTTTATTTTATATTTTTATAGTTCTACAATTTCATTGAAATTCTATTACAGTATCATTCCAATAACATGTTCATTATCGTCACATCCAGGGCCGGATCTAAGGCGGGGGGGCGGTCCCCGGGCCCCCACATTTTAGGGGCCCCCACAAAAACCTTTTTTGGTTGCTAACGTTAGCTCTCTTTTTCATGTTGCTCAAATACTGATCAAAAATAAGGAAAAACATGTTTGGTCATCTCTTCGAGGGGCCTCCACATCCACTCGGGCCCCCTCAATCCTTAATCTGGGCCTGGTCACACCACCACCACTCGCATGATTTTTTCGATGTTTAATTTAGATGCTTCAGTAGCAGCTCGAATTTCTTGCGAAACAATGTTGGTGACAATGAACAAAAACATCAACAGTGCCCAGAAGTCATGAAACAGCATACAGCCTTGAGGCACTTAACGATATTTCCATACAAACTATCCACTTAGGGGTGAAACATAATATCCAGCTTGGATTCCCACATCATCACCAATCGACCGAACGCTACCGGAGCAGTACCTACGCGCAATAGCCGTCCCAATAGGACGTGCGTTGTATGTAGGTATAGTGTTTCCTCAAAATGTAACACATCATCCGGACGAGTGCATCCCGAAAACAACCAGAAGAAACAAAAACAGATCGCTTGGCTGCTGGCTGCCGACACACACCGAGAGCAGACAAAAAAGAACTCCCTCAAACGTCAAAGTCCACTTTTAAGTGTTACTTGGAAATGCACAGAAATTAACTCCCACTTATGATACTCAAGTATTTAAGTCGAAAATGAGATGCTTTCGACCGCTCAGTTCGGCCATCCTCATTTGGGCTCCTCCGCCTGACGACGACGTGGCGATTGTTCCCACCTTGCTGCCGAGTCGGGATTCGGTATTCTGTTTCTCAGGAAGATAGGCGAAAAAACTACTGTAGAGCGTGTCCGCGTTCCGTCATGCCCCCTCCATCGTCCGCGGTTCTAGTCTTCTTGGGTGAAAAGCGTGATGAAAACGTCAATCACACTCCAATTCTCTATCCATAGTTGCGCGCTGCTCTGAAGCAGCGTTCCGCAGCACTCTTCATCTGCGGTTGGTTAGGTTCGGTTGGGATTCTGCTTCATGGATGCTCGACATTGACTTTTGACTTTGCACATTTAGCCGACAAGCCGCGACGACGACGACGACGACCGATGACGGTGGGATAATTCCGGAGAAAATTGTATGAGTCTTTTTCGGGTCACATCAGTGGCAGACGGTGTAGACTAGAGGTACTGAAAGTACGTATTGTACCACGTACATACACTTCTGTTTGTACCATCACAACGGAGACTCTGATCTGATCGGTGGCACCTGGGCCAAGGCGAACCTGCATGGGTGGCATTTTCCGAACACACGTGATGTTGAGATATGTAGCTGAGCTGGGAGGCGTCCTCTTAAATTTTCAATGGAACCACAATCGCTGGCTCCACGCCGCACAGTATAGGAGTGAGAGAGAGAGCGAGAGCGAACATGTCGAGTTGTATGGAAGACGAGCGAAGTGTAAAATAGAATAATTGCTCATTAATAAGGAAGCTTATTTTGGGTGGGTTGGCATTTCGTGGTTTATTTTCAAGCAAATTATGGAAATTGAGATGAATAAATTTGTGGATCAAGACGTTTTGTGGTTGCTAGGAATTTAATAGACATCTGATGTTGGAAGGGTTAAACGTTTACCGCTAGAGTTCAATTCACAATGAAGACATGATTTTTTTCCATTGTTGGATTATTTTTTTCACCTACGAATTCTTTGATTAGAGCGATCTGTAGTTTAAGAATTTTTCTCTTTTTGCGAGTGAACTGTCTCTTTGTATAATGGGTAACTCGACAGTATGAATCTCGTCCAGTATCGTCTAATTTTGTATTGCGTTTTACAAGAATCGCTTCACTTCGTCAACCATTGATGCCTCCGAGACAACAGGAAGCCACCTGGCGACCCGTCGGCATACAGACCTATCTGCCTGCTGGACACCGCCGGAAAACTGTTGGAACGGATCATTCTGTCGAGGCTGATGGTCTATACCGAGAAACCCGATGACTCTGGTCTCTCGGATAACCAGTTCGGCTTCCGGAAGGGTCGATCAACGGTGGACGCTATTAGGGCTGTAACCAAAACGGCCGAGATAGCGCTCCAAAAGAAGCGAACAGGAATCCGCTATTGCGCGGTCGTCACGCTGGACGTTAAGAATGCGTTCAACAGCGTCAGCTGGACCGCCATTGAGTGCGCAATACACCACCTAGGAGTCCCGGTTAGCCCATGCCGGATATTGGAGAGCTACTTCCAGAATAGAGTGCTAATCTATGACACCGAGGAAGGCGAGAGGAGCTACAAAATCACCGCAGGGGTACCGCAGGGGTCCATCTTGGGCCCGGTACTATGGAACGCGGCGTATGATGGCGTATAGAGGCTCAAACTTCCACCGGGCGTAAAGCTGGTCGGCTTCGCCGATGATATTACCCTCGTGGTATACGGCGAGTCGATAAAGGAAGTGGAACTGACAGCAACTCACGCAATTGGCATAGTGGAGGATTGGATGAGGTCGAGACATTTGGCACTCGCGCACCACAAAACGGAGGTGGTGGTGGTAAACAACCGCAAGTCTGAACAGCAGGCAGTGGTCACCACAGGTGGATGCACGATCACCTCTAAGCGCTCACTGAAGCAATTGGGGGTCATGATCGACGATAAGCTTAAATTCGGAAGCCACGTAGAATATGCCTGCAAAAGGGCAAGCATGGCGATAATGGCATTGTCAAAGATAATGTCAAACAGCTCGGCAATAGTCTCGAGTAAGCGTAAGCTGCTCGTGGCAGTAGCGGTCTCCATACTACGGTATGGCACCGCTGCATGGTCGGAGGCGCTAGTGGTTAACCGAAACGTGAAGCGACTTGAGAGTACCCACAGGCTGATGTGCCTTAGGGTGGTGAGCGCATACCGCACGGTCTCAAAGGACGCGGTATGTGTGCTAGCGGGCATGATGCTCATAGCTTTAGTGGTGGCAGAGGATGAAGAATGCTTCGAGCGACGCGGCATCAGAGGCGCGAGGCGTATCGCCAGAACCTCGTCTATGCTGAAGTGGCAGAGCGAATGGGATTCCTCCAGCAAGGGTAGATGGACACACAGGTACAAAGATGAATGCTACGATGTCCATGAACGACACATCTGGACAGCTATCGACCGACCCGTCTGACCAGATGAAACGCTGGTTCGAGCTCTCTGGAAACCTTTTTCAAGTGTCGAACACGCCATCAACACCTAAGCATGATCCGCAGGGTTCGACGCATTACCGAGATGCTCAAAGCTGACCCCGTAGTATCTGCAGTGCTGCTGCATCAATTATTCTGCAACATATGAGAAACCGAGACATTTTCGGTCGACTGGATGCAAGGCGTCTTAGTAAAGGTGCCCATGTCCAAAAAGGGTGACCTGACCATGGACCTAACTGTATACGATAATTGGCGGGGTATCATGTTGCTGTGCATCGTTCTCAAAGTCCTCGGCAAAGTGATCCTTAACCGGATACAGGAGAAGATTGACGCAACTCTCCAGCGGAAGCAAGCAGGATTCCGTGCCGGACGATCCAATGTGAACCATATTGTCACGCTCCGTATCATCTTGGAGCAAATCAATGAATTTCAAGAGTCTCTCTACCTGATGTTCATTGATAACAAAAAAAAAAAAGCGCACACTTATTCAAGCTAGATGATACGGAAACCTTGGACACAACAAACAGAGGAAAGAATCTTTCTATTCTGGAGAGCTACCATATCCACAACACATACCTACAATACAGTAAACAAACGAACGGACACCGATCACGTCGCGTATGTCGGGGTTCTCCACTGGCTGAAAAGCAACGAACGAAAAACAGATGACCAAAACAAACTCGCACAAAATTGTAAAACACAACACTAACACCAATACACACTCCAAGATGGTTATGGACAAGCACACCAGCAGCAAAGATCGATTACACAAACACACAAGATGAATAGGGAAAGCAGTAGGCCTAATCAGAAGGTATTTCAAATCAGCTGATTTTGGGGGCCTTTGACAGTTCTCCTATGAAAATGACAGTTCAGCGTTTGCGCCTTTGTTCGGCAGTTGTAAACAGTGGCATGCACGGACCTGTCAACTGAAAAGTCCTATGCTGATCGATCAAGCGCAAGATGTCAAATTCCAGAGCGGCAAAATTCCAGAAGGGTCACAGTTACCGAATCCCAACCGTTAACTGCTGTGAGAAAGTAAGTACACTGAAGAAAATTGCGTGGCAAGAATGAAAATTGCGAAGAATAACTTTTTTTAATTATGTATGATTTTGATCGCAGAAACTCAATCCGCTGGACAACCTTTGTGCAACGGAACACACTGGACCAAGAATCTGTGATATTTGGTAAAAAATGTTATTTAAATTACACCCATTAAATAAAATGAATATCCAATTTTAGGTCCTATATGCGACCGAAACGTTGAACAAGAATAAATAGCAGTATTTGAATTTTGTTGATACTGAAAAAGCGAAAATTCATCACAGTCGCAACCGAAACTGAAAAAGCTTTCGACCGTCTTAATCATGAAAACATGTGGGAAGCACTCAGGTGAAAGTGTGTTCCTGGGAAAATCATCGGCCTCATTGAAGCACAGTACAGGGCATTTTCGTGCAGAGTGTTGCACAACGGTGTCTTATCCGATCCCATACCGGTCATTGCTGGAGTGAGGTAAGGATGTATCCTATCACCGCTACTGTTCCTTACTGATGACGTTGCTCTCTTAGCTCAACGGCGCTCTGATATGCAGAGCAAGCTCAATGATCTTGTCAATCGCTCCTCAGCGGCAGGTCTCACCATCAACGTCAACAAGACCAAATCGTTAGACGTAAACACGATCAACCCTTCCAGCTTTACGGTAGCTGGGCAAGCAGACGAGAATGTTGAAAGCTTCCAATACATTGGTAGCCAAATGGCGGCCAATGGTGGTACCAAGACCGACATAGGTGCACGTATCAAGAAAGCGAGGGCTGCCTTAGCGAGTTTAGGAATTGTATAGAAAACCAATCAGAGAAGTCAACGCCCCAAAATCCGAATTTTCAACTCGAACGTGGAATTTGTGCTGCTGTGAAACTTGGTGTGTATCAGTGGAGAACACGCAACGGCTGCAGGTCTTTATCAATAGATACCTGCGGTATATAATTCGTACTTGGTGACCTCACAATAGGATCTCCAACATGGAGCTCCATCGTCGATATCATCAAAAGCCGATAGCGACAGAAATTCGGGAGCGAAAGTGGAGGTGGGTCGGCCACACTCTACGCAGGGGTGGGAACGAAATCTGAAAACAAGCGTTAGATTGAAACCCAGCAGGAGGCAGACCCAGAGACTCATGGTGGCGCAGCCTCAACAACGAAATCGAGCAAGTCGACAGAAATTTCACCTGGCTACAGGGCAAGGCGATAATGACTGACAATCACCCAGGATGGAGATCTTTCAATTCGGCCTTCTGCACCACCGTGGGTGCCCAGGACTAAAAGTAAGTAAATAAGTTGACATTGGCAGTTCCATTGGTCTCTTCTAACCTTTTGGAGTTCCCTATTTTGGATGGTACTTTGGATGGTAATTCTGATCAACTTACAAATATCTCATCTAAAAAGTTAAAGTTAATATTTTGAGTCAATCAGAGCAATCAGATGTTGTACATCCACCCAAACTCGATTGTTTCGATAACATCTACCTGGGAGATGAGTGTGTTTGATAAATATTTACCTTAATCGATAAGCAACACTTTGCTGCCCACTAGAGAGGACCACTTTGGTTGTATCTATCTTGTATCTCAATCACTTGAACATGCCTCCCTCGTTCAGCCGGGCGATAAGTGCGCCCACCACCACAAGTACCAACCGAACCAAGCCGGAATCCTTCCCTCCCCGCTCCGGATGATCGGTGCGTGGTGTCCTGCTCCTGGGAAGGGAGAAACCGGTCGCAGTTCTTAGCTCAGCCAGAGCACACTCCACTCGCCAGACGGTCCGTGGCGAAAATGATGGAATAGGTTAGGGACGGACGACACGCATCTTCTCTTCACCAGTTGTTACATTTTGTTTCCGATTCCTGTGAACCGCTGATGACTGACGATAGGGAGGATGCTAAACGGTTTGTCTTGCCAAGCGGAGGGGTGAACAAACTATACTGTTGGAAGGAAACACTGATGGGTTGCGATCTGCGGGGAAGAGCGACGAAAAAACGGCTTTGTATGCTGACACGCGTTTTTTCGGCTGCGCGCTATGAATTGATCTAGATGGTAATCATTAAGGTTAAATGTACCATCAACTTGTTGTTTGCATTTATTATTTAGGAGGGTGCCACTACATTCATACTGGTAGCAGCTACTGCTGTTTATTTATTAATTATGTTTGCCTAGGAAGTGATTAGCGGGCAACACTTGCAAGTTTACAAGCACTAGCAATGAATGATGGAAACACTTCAACTGGAAGATATAATGTGCAATACAGTGATCGAAATTCCAATGTACGCTCCAACAATAGAAATGCGAAAATAAAGATTAGAGATATCTAAACGGATAAAACCAGCAACTTGTTCAGTCCAATCTCACTTATTTTCTACGTCGTTCACCATAACTTAGACAGAAAACCAACACAATAAATCATTCAATTAAAATACATGGCACTGATTGAAAAATTTATCCCGTAACAATAAATCGCCAGCTTGGGGCTGGCAAATTAAATGGAATTGATTTCTTTCGTTGGTTCTGGTTTTGCCATTTGCTGTTCTGCGTTCTGGCCTGGCTCTTCTTTTTCTCCTGGTAGCAAATTGGCAAAGCGGAGATCTCAATTCGGTTGCCAATCTCGTTCTCGTCCTCTCGTGTTCACACGTGACCCAAACACCCCAGCAGGGATTCCCATGTTCGTCCCATATGGGGCTGAAAAATGACAAGAGAAGCCTCCAATGGCCGTCCAGAGGAAGCGTAGAACTCGGGTTAATCCACCTAACTGAATGACAGATTTTCTCAGAACGGCTTGAACAATCATAACTTGCAGATAAGTTAAACCAAAAACGGAAAATATCCGGCACCCCCAGAGCGTTTCCCCGAGATACTCCTGAGTATCGTGGAAACATTGCTTCAGCTTCACGATACACGACCATGGGCTCTCGTCCCCTACGATCAAACCGGTCAAAGCCAAGTTTCATTGGTGACAAACGATCAGTAGCGAAGTCGCTCAAGGTGTACAAGGCATCAATTCCTGGTGGTATTCTGATCGTAACCATTAGGGCGACCATCGAGACTTATCCTGGACATGTTCAGAATTGATATACAGATGCGCCTGAACATAGGCGAATTTCCGGAGAGGTGGAAAAGACAAATAAGAAAGGGATTCCCGTTCAATCCGCCTGATGAGCTGTAAGCGTAAGGACGAATCTGTCTGCTAGACACCACCGGGAAGTTGTTGGAACGGATTATTTTGGAGACAACTAATTCTCTACATCTAGAGATCAGGTGACTTTGGGCTCTCAGATAACCAGTTTAGCTTCCAGAAAAGACGCTATCAAGTAAGGGACCAAAATAGTTGCGATAGTGCTTCAAAACAAGCGAAGGGCGCGCGGTTATCACGCTTGACGCAAAGATTGCGCTAAAAAGTGTCATCTACCATACATCATCAAGAAGCTTTGGAAAACCTTTGTCGCATCCTAGAAAGCACCTTTCAAAACAGTGTGCTCTTCTACGACACCTAGGAAGGAAGCGAAGGTGGATGTTGTCAAAACGTTGGGATTATGGACGCGCCAGCAAGGAGACGGTGAAGGTCGTGCACGCCACAACACACAAAACCCTGCGTGGATGCGACGTTTGGAGAGCCGGATCGCTGCAATTCGGACCAAGATTGGTCGACTAACACAGTACAAACAGGGGAATCGATCAACAAGGCTAGTTCGTTATGTTGCTAAAATTATGAAGTACGCAGAGCTCCGAGACCACACAGAAGTCAGCATTATGGAGATCCGCGACACGCGACACCCATGTACAGCGGTTGAGTGCTCTGGAGAAACGATTGCGGCGTTAGGGAGAATGTTCGAAGTGGAAAGAACAAAACCGGGTGTTCAACATTAACGAAAGCGAGTTCTACAACTGCATCCGAAATGACAAGCCTCAGGTTATCATAGATGCAGTCATTGTGGGTCAAGCCTCCGAAAATCAGAGGAAAACCTGAGCATGGCGTACACCGATTACAAGAAGGCGTATGACTCAGTATCGCACTCGTACCTTCTTAAGGTACTGCAGTTGTACAAGGTAGACGGGAACGTCATCAGGCTGATGCAACACGCAATGGGGATGTGGAGCACGTTCATTCAAATTACCGACGGAACAGTTGTGTTGTGGTTCAGAACTCTCAGCATCAGGAGAGGGATATTACAAGGTGATACCTTTAGTCCGCTTTGGTTCAATTTTACAATAAAACCTCTAAGCAGAGCACTCAACCAATGCAACTTTGGCTACCAACTGAAAAGTGGGGGAAGGAGTACAAGAATAACCCACACCTTCTTTATGGACGACCTGAAGCTGTTTGTGGAACCAGTACAGAGGCTGCATCAACTGTTGCAGCTTGTGACGGTGATCAGCATCGACATACGGATGGAGTTTGGAATTGACAAATGTCAGTCAGTCCATCTTCGCCGGGGCAAGTAGTGGACGCCAGCTGTTTACGGGTCAACGACCGAGAGGAGATTCGGAATATGGTTGAAGGCGAAGCGTACAAATACCTCGGCTTCTTGAAACTTAAAGGGATTCGCCACACAGCGATCAATAAGGAACTGCAGGACAAGTTCTTGCATCGTGTCAACTGTGTTCTGAGGAGCTTCCTGTCAGCCGGCAACAAGGTGGAGGCGATCAACACGTTTGCTGTGCCCCTGTTGACCTACAGCTTTGGGGTGGTAAAGTGGACCAAGACCGACCTCGAGACGTTAGAACGAGCAGTACGAGTGGCGTTCACCAAGTACCACATGCGTCCATCGCGAGAGTCACCCTGTCACGTACAGTAGGAGGAAGAGACGTCACCAATATGCAGACGCTATGTGTATCCCAGATCCAGCAGTTGCGAGCATATTTCGTAGATTTCGTAGAAGGCCAGAATCGTCATGAAATGTACCGCACTGTATATGAAGCTGACCACGACTACAGTGCCCTGCATCTGGCGCAGGAAGATTACCAGCTGAACTGCGACATCAAGACCGCTGATCGTAGCGTGGTAGCTGAAGGAGTTGCATGGGAGGCACCCCCCTCAACTGGAGCTCGAGCACATCGATAAGGCGGCGTAGAACGCGTGGCTGGTGCGGGGTGACCTCTTCTGGTATCATGGTAGCCACCCAGGATCGGGTGATTGCGACGAAGAACTATCGGCGGTACATATTGCACGAAGACGTGGAGGAGCGCTGTTGTAGGTAGTGCAATTCAGTAGGGGAAACGATGGAACAGCCTACCTCGATCGTCACAACGAGGTTGCCAAGATTGTGCACCAACAGCAGGCGCTAAAGCTGGTTTTAAAGCACAACTTGGTCGATAGATTTGTGCCCTACTACAAGTACCAGCCGGACACGGTTCTGGAAAATAGTTGCATAACTGTACTGGGATCGCGCGATCACTACGGGTTTCCGCATTCATGGCAACCGGCTCAACATAGTGGTTTACGATGAAAGGGTGAAGCCAATGAAGCGGGTAACCCTCATCGACATCGCTGTTCCGTTAGATCATAATGTTCTATCAACGTTCTCCGGCAAGATAACCAAGTACAACGACCTAGCGGAGGAGTTGAAGCAGATGTGGCACCTGGAGAACGTCCGTGTAGTTCCGGTTATCCTCTCGGCAACCAGAGTTGTCCCTAAATCTCTTCTAAGGTCCCTAGACGAGCTGGAATTGAAGATGGTCCTGAACAGCATCCTGAAAGCGGTGATTCTTGGAACCTTGGAACCGGTTCCTGAATCATTACAACTGACAGTACATCCGGAGCAGACTCATTAGGATATAAACAAACTGACCAATGAGATCCACAGAGCCTAATCCCCTTTGGCATTGGCCGGAGTAGGTGAAAGTTTCCAGAAAGATGGTGTTCATCATGGGGGAGGTCACGATCACTCCAAGCGGTCACTGGAGCAACTGGGTGTCACAATCGATGATAAAATGAACATCGGTAGCCACGTGGAATACGCCTGCAAAAGGGCAAATATGGCGATCATGGCGTTGTCGAGGATGATGTAAAGCAGGCTCGAGCAAACGTAGGCTGCTTGCGACAAATACGGCGTCCATACTATCCATACCATACTATATGGCGTCACTGTATGGTCGAGCGCGCTAGCGGTCAACCGAAACGAGGAGTGACCCGAGAGCACCCACAGGATGATGTGCCTAAGGGTGATCAGCGCATACATATCGCACAATCTCAAAAGACGCGGCATGTGTGCAAGCGGCCATGATTTACATAACACTAGTTGTAGCAGAGAACGAAGAGCGCTACAAGATAATTGATATAAAAGGCGCTAGACAGTTCGTCAGAACAAGGGTAAATGGACACCATGAATTATACCGAGGGCCAGATGGCGTGATGAATTTTCGCCAGTCTCAATTTCTGTCAAACCATAGGTGCTTTGGGTGGAACTTTCACAGATTCGGGCACGTAGATTCCCCAGCATGTAACGGGTGCACAAACAACATCACGACCGCGAAGCACAATCTCTACAAATGCCCACGCATCGTAGAGCAAAGGCCGAGTATCCAAAAAATGCACTAGAGCACTCTGGACTGCATTGTTGAGTTGACAAGTGCGATTCCATATCTTCCGTGGTATCCTGAATCGTGCTTGAGCTGCTGAGAAAACGGTGAACTGTCCACGCGACCCCTGGCTCCTTCCATAAGTTTAACTACTTCAACAGGGAGTGTATAGTATTGAGCTAAGGATTCAATCCTTCTAAGGGGGCAGTAGATGACTTAGCGCTGTAGCTTGTGCAATACTTACCAAAGAGCACTTTAACAAAGACATGAATGGCGGCAAGTCATGTGGGCAAGTCGAAGCGTTGTCGCGGAAGAAAATTGACAACATGAGAACAGTGAATGCCCGTTGAGTGGACTGAACATGGCATACGTCTTCATGTGTTTGCAGTACCTATTTAACAAAGATTCTGGTCACATGAAGATCTAATATTCGTGTTCAGATAATGATAATACTTGTAAAAAATTGTTGGATCCCACTTGAAAAAACCAAGGTCAACTCTTCTAAACAAATTCTAAACTATCTTAATACCTATCTCATAATAAAAGATAAACGTACGAATCAAAAACAGCCACAATCCGAGGAGACGAGAAAATTCGATTAATTTATCAGTGGGTGGTTGAAAAAGCAGCGACAGTTTTCATTCGCTTTTCAATTTGCCGCCGTGTTCGCAATGTGTCGCCCCTGCTTCCCAGATGGGGAGATTGTCCTTTTTTGGGCCATCCAAGCGAGGCAAACACAATTATAAATCTTTTTGTCTCTTTCGGCTCCTCCTCGCCTGCAGCAGTCAGTGGTGGTGATGCTGGTAGTGGCGAGACGGCGTCGTGGCCTCTAGCTAGGAACCGGGATTTCGGGAAAACAGAACGGAGATTTATTGAATGCCACAGTCGTGTCACGTTTGCCACAAGAAAGCTCTTTTTCTCGCTTGCCGTTCGTTACGGACTCTTTTTGGCAATTTTTCAATTTCATTCACGTTCTCACACCGACCGTTGCAAATCTGACGAGAGAAAAGAACTTTCAAAACAGGAAAATTGAATTTTCACGCATGATGGGACAGTTTCTAAACTTGGGCAGTTAACAATGCAACCGGCGCCATTGAAGGAGAAATTTGATAATCCTCGAAAAGTACAGGGGTTTTCAGATGGCCCTTCGAAGGAGCAACCAAATTTTCATTATTAGGATCTTTTTAAGGTTCAACTTTTACACACATCGAGATAGAAGATGCGGTGCAAATACTGTTTTACTCTAAAACCTCGAAAAACAACACTAATTTGAATACAAATTGACGTTCACGCAGGCAACCTTTGTCCCCGAACAGAGTTATTGGCTAGTGCCCAACTTCCACCGCTGCCGCACTCCCACACGCAATCCCAGGGGACATCATCGAGCCCGGAATATATTTTCACGCTCGATTCGCAAGCCAAGTGGAAATAATTCCCACAGTTGAAGGAAAAATGAAACAAATTTGTAAAATTAATTTAATACCTCAGAGAGTTTCGTTCATTGTTCGGCTGGTGCGCGGTGCATGTAGCGGTATCAAAATAACACCCGAACCTCGAACCGACAGGGGGAAAATGAGATGCCACTTGGTATTCATTGCTATCTGGCCAGCAAATCCCAGAGCAAGACTTGATCATATGTTATTCATTTTCGGTAGTGACGTGGTTGAATTTTCTCACATTTACGAACCATTATCGGGTAGTCATTTGCTACGCTCTGCACCCCTCGACTGGATGGAAAAGGGTGAATGGCATCTAGGGGATGCTGCTCGATGTGCTCGCGACAGGTTGATAAGTTGTTATAGATCAGTGATGCTATTTTACTAAAGATTGATTAGATCTTTGGCAATGGGCAATGGTATTTGATAGACTTTCTGAAATTGCAAAGCTTCGGAATACCAAAATGTATGAGTTCTAATTAATTCAATGTCTTCAGCGTCTTACTTGTTAGTTGGGCTTCAAAATTGTGAGTCGATAAGTAGAGCGTCCAACATAGTTCTGGTCCTCACAAATTCCTACCTCATGCTTCCACGGGTCAAGCGAAGACAAAGACCGCCAGCTAAGAGTTGTGTGCTTAACTGGTAGTGCAGCCTGAACACTGTTGTCCCTCTGATATCAGCTAGATTGAGGAGGTACGTCTCGAGTGTGTGTTTACCAAGGAGGTGCGGCTCAAACAGCGTCTGTTCTGCCATCCACCGACTGAGTATGAAATGCTCCTCCACCGGAAGTTTTACCTAAATGACAGATACATCTCAGTGGATAGGGGACCTTAGGCCAACAACCTACTGTTCTCGAACCCCAAAAACCGTTACTAAAACCGAAATGGAAAGATTACCAACTGATTGAACGGCAACGACTTTTAGCGCGAAACAACGAACAAGAATGGGAACTTGGTATGTATTTGTCCTAGCCTAGCGGGATAACCTGGCCTAACTAGCCAATGAGGCATGACGTATGAAGCTTAAGGACAGACTTGTTAGAATCCCAAAATGGCCGGCACAATGGCCGACTTTGACACCTACTCACGATTTCGAGCGCACAAATCTCTTCGTAAACAAAACCAGCGTACCTGATCTTCTCATTTTAAGCTTATAACAAGTGAGCAAGAATAGAATAATAAAATGCACTGTTGTTTAAAGCTTGCTTCTTGCGATTTGTGCGTCTGAAGTTCTGATGCACTGTTGGCGCGGGATTTCAAGAAGTTTGTCCTTAAGATCCCAGAACTGAGCAAAGTCCGTTGGCCGAACTTCGGAGAACACAGATTGGCGTCGGGTCAAATTCTGATATACTCTGGCCTACGAGGCGAATACGCTCCCCGTCACCGTGCAGTTGGGTTACTGCTCAGCGCTCACGCCCACGCTGCGCTCATGAAATGAGAACCTTAGAGGAATTGTGACCAAATTTAGAACACGAGCTTGACACCTTACAATGCTCCAATGTTACGCGCCAACCAATGCTGTCGAATTGCAAGACAAAGATAACTTTAACATGCTGTCGTGGATAACATTCCAAAGGTGATATCAAGATCCTCAGGGGTGACTTCAACGCAAAGGTTGGTTCCGACAACTCGGACTATGAGCACGTCACGGAACGCCATAGTCTCGCAGAAATGTGCGAGAACGGTGAGCTGTTTGCAGAATTGTGTGGCAACAATGATATGGTGATTGGGGGATCACTCTTTTAGCATCGACCCGTGATGGCGTCACGGAAAATAAACCGGCTACAGCCGCATCAGGCGGAAATGGAGACGGAGCCTTCTTGATTTACGGAACAATGAAAGCGGCGTCTTGTGGTGTCATCCACTGTAGCTGAAGTTCAGTTCAGCTGAACTTCGGCTCGATGAATTTGAATATGAATATTTCAATTTAGAATTTATTTTTTATGGTTTTAGCAGGGTACGAAAAACGGATCACGCCGAAAAACAAACGCTTTGTCCTAAGCGGTGCATGTCGGCAACAAAGCCGCTCCGCAACAAACGTATGTCATGCAATGAGAGCAATACAACAAACATCGCTTGCCGTGCGTGTGCCGATATTCCGGTATTTCGGCTGAGATTTTCAACGCACATCATCGAATTCATACATTTGGACGAATTACGACTCTTGCAAACCTCAGAATCGAATTTCAGTTGTAAAACAATGCGAAAATCACGATGTGAATAGAACGAGACAAATATTCCTACCGTTTTTGTTGTGAACAAACTCGGAAGCGATTTTGTCATTATCTGCTAACAAAAAAATAAAGCGTTGTTGCCGTGCCTTCTTTGTTGCCTATTTTTTCGCTTGCGGTGCCACATTCTGCGTACACTGGGTTTTAGGCATGAAAATACCGATATGTTACCTTTTCATACTATATAGTTACTTTTGGTGAGTGATGCAAAACAACTGAATTTTTTTTTTTTGCTTCTACATCGTACGTCCCCAACCCCCATTTCGACGAAAATTTCAAAATTCAAATGGCTGGTTCTCAGTCATTTTTCAACGGATTTTAATTTTTTTTGCATGAATCAATCACAAATTCCTTCTCGTTTTGGGAACTGTTGCAGCGTCGGCACTGGGTCTTAGAGCAGATCAAACACGGGTTTTATTACGATCAGCTTAAACTACAAATTCTTTATTCAATACCATTTCACACTTCATGTTCATTATGTATACTACTGACAATCTTCAGTGATTCGCCGCCCTAACTTTTCTGGTTTCAAACCCCGCAGAACTTTTAAAATATTAGAAACTACAAGATTGCTTCAAGCACTATTTTAGCAATATCGCTTTAACATCATCAATAACTCTTCTATCATTCTTTCTTTAGAGATTCCATGCAATGCCAGTCGCATCTGCGCGCCAATAGGAACCGTAGTCCACTTCACGGAAGCGGTCATGGTTCCGGAACTATTCCGGGGAGTCGTGGGGTAACCTCCTTATCGCTTATGGTGGCCACATTGTAACGTTAGCTAAAACCTCACATGCAGCATATCAATCTTCATGATTTTGCAAAACAAGAACTCTCTCTCTCTCTCTCTTGGCGTAACGTCCTCCTGGGACAAAGCCTGCTTCTCAGCTTAGTGTTCTATGAGCACTTCCACATTTATTAACTGAGAGCTTCCTCTGCCAATGACCATTTTGCATGTGTATATCGTGTGGCAGACACGAAGATACTCTATGCCCAAGGAAGTCAAGGAAATTTCCATTGCGAAATGATCCTGGACCGACCGGGAATCGAACCCGTCACCCTCAGCATGGTCATGCTGAATACCCGTGCGTTTACCGCTTCGGCTATATGGGCCCTCACAAGAACTCTAGAAGGTATTTCGCGACTTTCTGGACACATTGGCCACTATCGGAGATACTCAGGGAACCTGGACCCCCCGGGGAAGTGGCCAATTCGTTTTTTTTCTGAATACTGTCTTGTGACATATCATTCTTCATGATTTTGCAAAACAAGAACTCTAAAAGGCATTTCGAGACTTTTTGGACATATTGGCCACTATCGGAGATACTCCGGGAACCTGGACCCTCGGGGAAGAGGGCAAGTTCGTGTTTTTTTTCTGGATACTTGTAACTGCCGACTAGCTCAAGAGGGGAGTCTTCCTAAGACTCCCTGAAACAACACCTCAGGGTCGGCATGCTTCTCGACCAGTTATTCGCGGCAGGGAATCTTCGCACTGCCGTACAGAAAAAACTCACGTCACTTAACATTTTTACACATTTATTCCCGGACATTTCCGGCCTCTTCTTCTCCCTGCCTTCCACCAGATCCTGTACGCTGACGGCCTTACCCTCTTGGCGCACCAGTAACCTTCGAGGTAGCGATGGCGGCTTCCGTAGGCCCTTCTTGTCTTCGGGCTGCCACCGAGTGTGTTGACGGACTCGACTGACGACGGGTCTCATTGGAACTGCTCGTCGTAAAAGGGGGGGGGGGTGTTGGTATTTATTTATTTATTCATTTGATTCAACTGATTAATGTCTTATTGAATATCTTAAATTCTAGGAACACAACAATTCATCATAAACATAAATAATCATTTGAAACAGCAAGCACAACAACTGAATTACACAACCTATGCATCGAAAACTACTTTACAAAAATACAGCAACATTTTACAAAACAAAACAACAGTACATTACAAATCTTAACACTTAAATCGTTCGCAAGATTCAAACGGGTTTCCAGGTTTCATTGTGCCTATCGATAAATTCTCTGAATTTTATATGTTTCGGCCATATAGATGGATTCATTGCTCGGGGTTTCCAACGGTTGTTGAGAACAACTTTAAATGAAATAAAATCCACGGTTCTGCGATAATTCCATTTTGATGTCAGTTTTACAACCTCCATTCGTTCGGGTTCGGGAGTGCCAAGTGCGCGGGAAACCATCATCTTAAGGACAGACTCGTTAGAATCCCATAATGGCCGCCACAATGGCCGACATTGGCACCTACTCACGATTTCGAGCGCACTAATCTCTTCGTAAACAAAACCAGCACACCTGATCTTCTTATTTTAAGCCTATTACAAGTGAGCAAGAACAGAATAATAAAATACACTGTTGTTTGAAGCTTGCTTCTTGAGATTTGTGCGTCTGAAGTTCTAATGCACTGTTGAAGCGGGATTTCAAGACGTTTGTCCTTAATATCGCCTTCGGTAGCACACTCATCAATGTTTGTCAAAAACAGTGAGAAATCGTCGTCGTTTGTCGTGCCTATATGATCGTTCTCCGTACCTAATACGCTTGCATGGGATACGCAGAAAAGTTCACATGTTGAGATTGGCGTTGAGTGGAGCGGCGGTGCATCGATGGGGGGAGCAGGTTGTGCGATCTTCGAAATCTTTTCAACAATTTCAGCCACTGTGGTTTTGAGCAATTGTATTTCTTCTTCCATCGTTTTCACATTCGTTGGTGCTGTTTCGGGCAACTCATTCTCTGGAACTTATCTATACATGTGTCGCACATCCAAATGATGTTCAATGAGAGGGTGCACACATCATCTTCGCTAAGTCCAACACAGTTGGCATGAAACAAGCCCGCGCAATCACCTTCGCACACAGTGAAGAGATCTGTAGTAGAGTCGACACACTTCGAGCATTTTTTGCAGTTTCTATCTCTCTCCATTGTAATACGATAATGGCAGTTACCGAGGTGCGAAAATTAAAATAATGATTTTTACTTTCCTAGCCACTACACACAGGAGCGAATACCACCAATAACAGCTGACTTATCCTTCACACGTATGCCAGTTTTCACAAATATACAAAATTAACGTGCAAACAATCAAAAACAGCTATCGATTGGGGAGCAACTACGGCGACGTGACGAACAGCAAGACGAACAGCAAGATGAACTATCCTTCAGCAGTCAGAACCGAAGCTCTAACCAAAACCAGCGGGGTTCTATGGAGCCGGATTGAACTATTAGAACCATGTAGGTTGCTGGAGGAAGAACCAATTACCTGCTGTTCTTCCTCCGTTTCTCTTCTTTCTTTTTCCTCATCTTCACTCTTCCTTCACAGGTACAGCTCCTCAATAAAACACGAAAGTTGCTGCTTCAACCATTTCGGTTGGTGGTTCTTTTCCGACTCTCAATCATTATGGAGTTCGACGTAGCTAGGTAACTGGCCTTTATTCTTCGGGCAGTGACCCGAGACATTGTGCTGCATTTATCGTACCCGTTAGCCCGTTCGTATGTAGATCTCCTGCCATATTTGTTAAGCATCGCCCCCCCCTTTCAGGCTACCAAAAGGATTCCGTTTTCCCTCTGGTGGTGGGTTTTGAAAGTAGCGTGGATGGTGGCGTAGTACGGTAGTCGACTAAACTATGGACTAACAGTAACTGACGGAGAAAACTGCACAACACTTACGAATACTACCTGCACTATTTTATATTAAACACGATATACAATTTACACAAAATCTCAAAAACACTCCACACTGAACTGCGAACACTTACATACTGTCTTGCGACATATCATTCTTCATGATTTTGCCAAAAAAAACTCCAGAAGAGCTTTTGGTAATGCTTTTGAGCTTTTGAGAGCTTTTGGTAATATTGCCCACTACCAGGGGTACTTCGGGAACCTGGTTTCCCCAGGTAAGAGGATTTATTCTGGACCCTATCTTGTGACATATCAAACTTCATGATTTTGCAAAACAAGAACTCCAGAAGACATTGTGAGTCTTTTTGATCATATTGGTCATAACCAGAGGTACTCTGGGAATCTGGTTCCCCCGAAAAATTGGAGAGTTTGCATTTTTTTTTTTAACTCTATATTGTGACATATCAAACTACCAGATATTGCAAAACAAGATGTCCAGAAGATATTTTGAGGCTGTTTGGTCATATTGGCCACAACCAGGGGTACTCCGGGAACATGGTTCCCCGGGAAGTGGACACATTGTAATCTTATTCTGAGCTCTATCTTGCGACATATCAAACTTAATTTTGCAAAACAAGAACTCCAGAAGACATTTTGAACCTTTTTGGTCATGTTGGTCAGGTAGCTGAGGAACTCCGGGCATCTGGTTCCTCCGGGGAAGTGGACAGATTGTGATTTGTTCTGAAAATTCCATCTTCATATCAATTTCAATGCAAAAACTGAATTCCACAATTTTGGGAAGAATGGTTTAAGAATTTGTTATTCAAAATGGGTTAGTTACATGGTTAGTTATCAATGGTTTATACATTTATAGTTGTAACTTAAATTTTAAGGTATAAAAAAGTATATACTACAGTTTCTTAAATCGAAGCTTGTATTTCTCTGAAAATGTTTAAACTTTTCATGTTGTTATGTGTTGGAAACTTATTACAATGTTCTACATGCTACTGTTCAACAAACACGTGCTACAGATGTCCATGGTTATCGACTTCCGCTCCTTGTGACGTTCACAGACTGCTCTGTTACAAACTGCACAGATAATCATTGTCTTGTTGTCTTTACTTCGCGGACAGAAGCTGCAAAGTTGCGTTGCGTTGCGTGGTAACGGAGTAATTCGTAGATTGCATACTGGAAGTTGTCATGTTAAAACCTTAGTACTCCTAATCTAATTGCTTATGGAATGCTATTTGGGAAGGAATAGCTATCCAACCAGAGGTTGAAGTAAAAAAGACATGAGAACTTCCATTGCCGGCCACGCCCATCTTCTCCGTTACGAGGATAAGAAAGGATGTGATAATATGACACCTACTTTACAAGAGGTCAGCGACTCACCGAACTCCCATAGGTGTCAAGGAGTTGGATATTTGGAATGGGATGATTTGGGAATCACTATAAGCGAGTGATACGATAATATTCAGATAGTGTAGGTGTATTTGTGTAAATCATGTAGATGTGTTGGAGTGAGTGAAATTGTTTTAGTATTTTTAAACACCAACGTTGGGAGTGACATAGCTAAGAAATTTTGTCACTCCATGGGCCATTTTGTTTCCTGGGATGGGGCACAGGCATTTATACTGTGTCCTGGCTAACAAGCCTAGGCTTAACCGCCATTGATCGGTCTCTGAAACGATAAGAAACACGTTATGTGGATGGGAAAGGATAGTAGGGAAGGAATAACTATTTATCGAAATGCCAGCGACTCACCGACGACCTCGAAAATAGAAAGGAAAAGGGATTTTGATACTGGAAGGTCAGGAATTCAGTATGATTAAGCTATGCCTTATATTTGTAGCTTGATATGTTAAAAACGGTCGTTTTAATTGATTGATAATTATATAAGCAGCGTAAAACCAAAAGTCGAATAGCGCTGAAAAATTCATTGATTGATTACCCGCCGTGAGTGATTGAATTGTTGATCATTTCAACGCTACGCGATGTTGGCCTTTTCAATTTTTGTTTTTGAAAATGCGCTACATGGCCAAAGTGTTTGGTTACTCAGTTTTACCACTGAAATAGCAAGTATTATTAATAAAGTAGTATAAAATTAAATGAATCATGCATACATGTGAATTAGCTGGCCGGTGGACGATGATGTTTTGCACGCCAAAACTCATGCGAGTCGAAAAATTGTGACAGCCAAACAAATTTAACAAAAACAATTACCCTTTAACCCCTAAACCTATTTACAACCATTGTTGCGTCCAACGCAATCAATGAGAA